>NW_026521717.1:5377500-5565000 GCF_021234435.1 Artibeus jamaicensis
CTAAGTGGGGGGAGCTTCCTTTCCTGAACAACAGTTCAAAACAATTCATCATAATGTGCTTAGGAAATCACCCCATCCCCATTTACCAGGACTAAGACAATTATCACACCATAAATCATGACTCCAGTTTCCATGTGCTCCGGAATGGCTCCTGTACAGTTGTTTCAGCTACTTTCCTCTCCCAAAGTAAAAGAGCTCTACTGAGCATTCACGTCCTACCTGATGACATGGGAATGTTGTATTTGTCTGAATGTCGCCTTCGTATGGCCCCCACATTGGGCACGCTGGCTGGGGTGATTACTGAGGGTCCCTGGGTGATCGGGGTGACTGGGGCCGTTGGTGTGGTAGGGGTTTGAGGTAAGCTCTGTGGGGATGTCTCCAACATGTTCTTCGACATGGTGACACTAGACACCAGATTTAGCTGCGAAGACCCAAGAGATGGGCAGAAGAAAGGTAAAGAGAAAAAGACTTAAAAAGATTTGACAAATGAGAGTGGATTCACTTCTACAGCTGTGTTGCCACTAATAAGCTGAAAAAGGAAGCAGCCAATCTCAACTAATTACAGGATGAAATTGTATCATAAGAACTCTAATTAGAGGCTGCTGGTAGAGGTTATCTAATAATCTATGGCAATGTTTCTTAGGACTAACTCCTTCTTGTCCTACCAGACTTCAGCGACAGTGTATTTCCTTAAATAAAAGCCAGCTGCCGTCACTGACTGCCCCTGTTGTCAAATAGGTCCAGTTCCCAGTGAAGCAACAGCAACAGTAATAATGAAGAGTGCAATGTTTTCAACCAACAGGACTTAAAATAAGTTGGTATTCCGTTGCTTCCAGAAATTTTTTCCACAGTCCCAAATCTCAGCTGAGAGGCTCCAGCCAGCTGGAAAATTTTACACTGACCTTTAGTCTCCTTGCTAATTTGGTGGAATGGTAATGACATTACTACATATTCAAACAAAATTGTCTTAATTGCAAATTAGCCGGAGGAGGCTGAAAATTTTCAAATTAAATCTGATTGGAGATGGAGAGAGGAAAATGGAATTTCCTCACTAACAATCATTTGTGGCATGTGTTAACAAATATAATGAAATGTCAAGTTTGCCAATTCCTCTGGAAGTATCATTTTCAATTTATGATTACAGTGTCACTTAATGCTGATGTACCCTGGAAAGTGGGTGTCAGGGTAGAAAAAAGGAAAAAGGTGAGAATGTATGCAAGCTGTTTAACAGCATGCCCTTCATTACTCCCCTCAGAAAAGCCCTGTTCTTCATTATCAAAAACTCATATCACCTCTGTCATATTTACCACACACCTTTGTCATAAATAGCATCCAATTAGCAAAAATTTTACGTAGGACAGCACATAAAAAGATTTCTGGCATGTATTTAAATGATATTCATAAGAGGTAATCTACAGATCTTTCCGTGCATTCAGTAATCTATGCAACCAAGCAAGAAAACTAGTTTTAATTGTTTTGCTTCTCTATGAAGTAACTTATTAGTGGCTAAATAGAGAATATTCAGCTTTTATATGTAATTTAGCAACACCTGCTTTTTCAAATCCCAAATACACTTCTTAAGATAAACCTTTTTTTTTTAATGGGGAGAAAATGATGTGTACAGCATTGATTGATCTTTCTTTGTAGATTTGTTTTACACATTTAGTCAGTAGAGAGATTTGTTAGGGAAACAAAAATTAACATATGCCAGCTAATTGTTCTTCCTTCTTGGGCAGCAGCCAGAAGAAGCACATTAGCAGTGTAATAATAACGACTGGCACCCTGAAGGCATCCCTAAATGCATCTGTTCCCAATAAACCACAAACTGTTACTCTGTTCACACTCTAAGCCAGCAGACTGGGCTGGGAATTCTTTGTTACATACATAAGTAAAAGCTGATATAATGCTACTTAATGCTGCATTTAATATATTTAGAAAACCCCTGCTGTAAGCTTCTCCAAAATGTGCAAAAGTACTTCTACCTAGTTTGAGAAATGAAGAAAGATGCACATGCATCTATGTGTGTGATGTTGCAAATTATATTTTAGTTTTTAAATCAACATCAGAATGTCTAATTAGTAATGTTATATGTAGACCATATCATCAGCATTGCATAGCTGTATGTTAAAACTATTTTAAAAGAGAAAAAGCAAAGCAGTTCTCTATACTTAAAAGCTCAGTTAAATGGTTACATGGTCACTTTTAGAAATCAAAAACCATAATAAATTGCACATTCAGAAGTCAGAAAAATGCCAACACTGCAAATCAATGAAAGATCTATCTTGATGAATATTTGACAGAATACTCTAAATATTTTGTGAACATGGTAAAAGTTATCAAACAGGAGAAATATATCTTTTTCTATGCAGACTGCTCATGTTTACAATGTTACAGTAACTTATTCTGCCATCTGGCAATAATAAGCATACCATGTTTGTATGTGTGCAATCACAAACTGATAAAGTAGAATTTATTATTAACTAAAGGGGAACATGTAAAAGCCAGGATCAGCACTTAGCCACATCAGCTCATCAGAATATAGTCAAGGTTGGGTGAAACTCATTATTCAGGACTCGCAGCCTTGATAACTTTGATTTTCATCCATCCATAGCATGGCCAAAAGGTACCATTTAATGAAGTACCATTCAGAGAGTAAATGGGGTCATATAATAGACAGTGCGGTTGCACCTTGTGTTCATGTACTGATAGCTGTTAAGGGTGCAGTGATGAACCAACAGAGCTCATTTCTCTTTGGTAATAAATTCATGCTATTAATATTTATCAAATGTGTGGGCTGTCTCAACTGAGCCACAGCACATGAGACCATAAATATCCACTATCATATCAATTTTGAAGCTTCTTTTGTACAGTGTATAAATTTTAGGGTATTTTTAAGGGTGGGTGTATTGACCACACTTCTTTCAAACCAATTTGAAGCCAGTAGTGCAGTTCCTCCAGATATCGCTAGTTCCAGAGGGAACTATAAACTGTGGTTTCATTTTAAATCACTCATCTAAAATTCTATATTAATTGCCCACCATCAAACGCAATTAGCAATTCTTTCATGTGTGGTTTATGTAATGTAATACTTCAATTACATTATTCATTCAGGTTCTGTTTTGGATTATAGGCTGAAAATTCTTTATTAGTATAGATGTAACCATGCTGCTGGAGCTTTAAAAAATTTACTGATTGAATAATTAATTGGAAAAGAACAAGCTGCAGATTCCTGATGGATTTATGACACAATTATTCTGTTTTGCAATTACCTATATACATTATACTATAGAAGCAATGAGGAAAAAATCTTATTGGAAAAAAGTCATATATATTTTCAAAAGTTTATTTTTTAATTAAATAAAAATGTTGCTTATAGTACTCTACACTTAACTGTAGTACAAAGAAAAACTCTAATATCTTAGCAGAAATACGTTACCAGAGTTTAAATAAATACATTTATGCAAAAGAGTAAATTTTGAATAATATGAATTGATGAGTGATACCAGAGATATTATGAGAAAACTCATACAATATTTTTTTGTCTTTTATTTCCTCCTCTACTACAGTACCAAATGATCTTTTTGTCCTAAAGAAATGGAGGAGAGGCAAAGCTGACAATCACTAATCATCAGGCTATACAAGGGACTTATTAAAACCTATCCTTACAAACTTTCATTAAACTAGAGTTACCCAGTTGATTACTCTAAGTTTCTGTGCAAACATTTGCTGAGTGAGATAAAGTATATTCTTTTCAACAGTCTATGCACTTGTCTGTTACTAGGTTGTACTTCAATCATATATTTTTTAGGGAAACTTCAGTTATTATTTTTTTATAATAACCCATTTTACTTTGTCATAGCTCTGTAAATTAACAATATGTATACTACCTAGTAAAAATATCAATGCGTGAAATACAACTTAAATAACCAAAGAAAAAGGAGAAAATGACTATATAAATACTATGACATTTGACAAAATATTTGATTAAAAATGTATTTGTAGGCATCTTATGATTGATCTAAGTCCTCTTCAGCATACCACATACCTTTCTATTTGTGATTTATACTGTTCCTGCTTTTCAGGTTGCTCCAAGTAGGTTTACTTTTAATATCTGTAAACCTATCACAGAAATATATTCTCCTGCTTTACCTTCAAGGCAGCAATTTATGCGCTAATGGGTGTACATTGTTTAGTGTCCCCCATGGTATAGATTTGATAGATTTTGTAAAATATAGCATTACTTTAAAAGAAATATACAGTTTGACAAGAGATTGTGTTTTACTTTCACTTTATTGTCATGTTTTTCATCACATTCATTGTTTTCTAGCATTCACTAAATTGTTCATTTTCTTAGTCTGTTACATCAGTAGAGCTATTTACTGTTTATAAAGCAATATGCACTTACAGGTTTGGGAGATGGTTTGGGCTCTGAGGGTCGCATGTGTAAGTGGGTCATCATTGCTTGAAGACGTTCTCGTTCTTTAGAAAGCTGTTAAGAAACAGTCAGATCAGAAGCAGTTTAGAAACGACCGATACAGCTATTTTATTGCAGTGATACATCTTATCATTGAGCTTGTCTCAGACTAGTGATTCCTGCATATAAAAGTCTTTACAGTAGAAACTTATTTGGGAGGAGATGCAACTTTAACTATGAAAGGGAGGGGAAACTTTTATAGTTTTCCTTATGTTAAAAGGTCAGAGAAAACAAATAACACTTCATCTTTTTGTCAATAAGAGAATTGAGGTCACAGTTGCCTTGACAGTAACAAGTTACTGAAACCATAAATTAGAAGGCCTATGGTGTCTCTTTAAAGTCCTGTGGACACTGTTAGCAATGGCCTAGTGCCAACATCTGTGAAGAGGTGAAAGGTCCTCAAAGAGAAGTGCCTGCCAGGATTGTCTACACACTTCCTGCATTTCCACTGAGGTCCAGTTAGTGCCCCTTCCAATCTGCCATCATCAATCTAATTCAATAGAGTGACAGAGACCAGGCAGTGTGAAACGTTGAACTCTGCCACGGAGTCGGCATCTATACTTGCACTGGGTCTCATTACAAGTGACGGACCTTACTTTTCCATCAGTCAGACACAGCAGGAAAAAAAAGACATAATTGGTCACCCTGCAGACTGTGTCATCATTGGCTGGACTCTTATGTTTCACTTCGCCTTTTATAAATGGTAAACAGATTTACAAAAAAAGCTTTTATAAAGTTGCGTCACTTGATGCTTTTTCTGTGTCCTCCATTATTTTACAAGTCAAAGTAAAATATTTTTAATAGATCTCTGGGAAAAAGCAATGGCATGATGGATTTAAAATAATTCAAGATGTAGTAAAATGTGAAGAAAAATAAATTGTATGCTTAAGTAAATAAAACATAATATTGGTTTGAATGAGAAAAACTAATCTTTAAACTGAAACACAAGAGGGAAGACTTAAATGGTTAGTAAAGGCATAAGAATGATATGCTAATATAATTGCTTTCTGATCAGTTTTATGAGTTCTAGTTATTTTGTGACAAATTTTCTTTCAGTATTCACTATTTTTTAATTTAAATTAGCAGCACATGATACCACACATATATTACCATCTGGGATATTATACATTATTAGCCACTACTACTCCAGAAAAGTCCTAATTTTTTTGCAAGTTCTTTAATTAAAAATACACCAAAGGTAGAAAAGGAAAAGATTTTTCTCAGGGCAATATACTACAGGCATAATGCTGTAAAGATTTTTTTGTTACACTGTACAATCTAATGAAAAAACATGATTAGCTCATGTAAAATAATGTCTCAACAATAAAATTATGTCCAATGGGAGGATGGTATAACCACTATTAGGGAAAATTTAGATTTGACTCTTTAGGGATATCCACAGGTAAATGATATAGTCTAAAGTTTTTATAAGTCTAAGTGATAAGTACATTAAATTATATCAATCCACCTTGTGTTATCAATCATTTCCATCATACAATCTAAAATTTCATCTATTCCTATTAGGCATTGTGTTAAAATGACTCAGAATCTACCCAATTTAATCCAACAGAAATATGAAAGGGGAGTCCATTAAGTCAGCATTTCACAAACCTGTATTTCTAACTGTTGCACCACCTGCATTTGCACTCGACACTGGGCAGTGCTTCGGTCATCCAATGCATGCTCATTGTTAAGGTGCCTAAAGAAAATACAGGACATAAAACAGAATGTTCACCAAAGTGTAACTTAGTGGTATATGCTCCACTTCAAAAGCACTACACTGAAGTCCTATTATCTTCCACAGGGGGTAAAAGGAACACTTTGAAACTATACAAAAAATGTTTCTTGAAATTAAATATGAAGAAGAAAAATACTTAGACATATATGTAGCACATAAAGAATAATTAAGATGGTATTTCTGAGAAAGAAATAAATAGGTTTATATGTTAGTATATCTATTTAGATTTGGCAGTTAGAAACCTTTATTCTGTTCTGTGCCTTCCCTTGAAATCGGTTCATTTTAATACTTCCTCACTGATCATAACAACAAACTTCTATGTATCTTGTCATTATAGGTTGTCATTCTTGGTTGAAGGGAAACTGTGGACCAAAATAGTGAAGTGTATCAGGTCAAGTTTGAGGTGTGTGGTCAGACACTGGGAAAGGCACTTACACTAACCCTGTCTGCCCTAAGCTCAACTCTGCTCAGTTCTGTTATGAACATAATTGTAATGAAAACTTAAAGTTTATTCACTCTTTCTGGAAAAGAGGCATAAAATGTTAAACCAGAGCTTAGCTTATGATGTAAAGTGTAACTAATTTCTAATTACATGAAAATTTAAAAGTTGTTTAATAGGTTTTTTCAGAAAATAATGTTTGATGGAGAATGAGATAATTTTCTATCAGAATACTACAATGGTAATTATATTTTTTGAGTTTTAATATTTTTGTATTTTTAGATTATTTTTTCAGTATGAACTTTGGGGGAACACACACATATATTTATTCTACAATCAGTCCAAGTAATAAATATTTTAAAAATGTTTTAGCTATACACAAAGACTAGTGTGTGATGGAAAAAATAAGTAGAATATACAGCTTTGCAAGCAAAGATATATGCAGTATAATGTTTACTCTTGCATAAAATCACTTTTAAAAAGGTTTTTTTACATTTGTGTACTTCTTAGTGATAATTATCCTACACCTAAAGAACTAAAAAAGTACAAAATATTTTCATTATATACTTGGGTCTTAGAAACCTATTTAATTTATCTATACAGCTTTTATTAGAAGAGAGACTGTAGACTACAATAATAGTCAATGAGGTTTTGTCTTGATTGAATTTTTCAGTGGGACACAAAAGAACCTTGCCATTAAAATAGTCCTTTATTCTTCTGTATGAAGGCGAAAGGTTTTTAAAGTGTTGTGATGTTCAGTAATGAGCCTCTATCTAAATTATCATTGGTGACAAACTCACAAAGCACTTTTCGAGGACACATAGTTATGAAATGCCAGAGCTGCCACTTTCTTTCCAGTAATTATAGGCTAGCTTGCAGCCCTTCAATGATCATTTATAGAACAGCCTCCAGTGGATTACTAAGAACTTGAAAAACACATATATACCTCTGCCACATCTCCCTTCTCCTTTCGTTGCTATTGTTTACTGATGATATGTAAAATAATAGTGCCTATTCATTCTCCCTACTTAATTATGCCAATCAAAGTACAGAAATAATGTCAGATATAAATACAATGCAATAAGACTAAATAGGCTGAATATTAATATTAAATTATGAATTTATGTATTTATGACTACTTTGTGCCCACATTATTCTCTTCCCTGTTTTTTATAACTATCTCAGGTACCACATATTACTATTAAAAAATTCTCTGTGATTTATAAATCAAGAATGAAATAATACTGAAAAATGAGGGGATTTGTGGATTTCCTCAGTCAGTGCCTAATTGCTGCTTCAAAATGCATATGCAAAGGGACATTTCATTAATCATTTAATCATGTCCCTTGAAGGAAGTTGAAACTAATGTTGCAAATACCCTTTTCATATGAATGCTCCATAATACTATCTTATTCATTTGATATATTGCCTATGTCATAAATTATAGCTACTTCAAAATGACCAAGTAGGATTGTTATCCCTGAAGATGCTTGTTACAAAACCTTTATTAAGTTTCTTTTTTTTACTTATTGGTAGTTTTATTTCACAGCTTCATACTATCCAACAATAACATTCTTTCTGATGGCAAAGGTCTGTAAATTACCCATGCAATCACTAACACCATTTCACAAGCCTGTTCTACTTCTACTGGTCTGCTAACAAGACAATTACACACAAATTACTGAATGTCTATGAAATATTTAAATGCATTCTACTCTACTATGCATTAATAAGAGCAAAGCAAGCTCTGGAATTCTGGTTTGCTCCAGTTCCTAATGTCCCCTAATGAGCTTCTTACCGAGACTGCAGTTCAAACACAGAGGTGAAGAAAAAATGCAAAGGGTGCATTCAGAAAGGCAGCACTGAACAAACATTGTGTGAGCCAGCTCTAATTTATGGGTCACTTTATAGGTATATTGATTTTTGTTTTCAAAATGGAATAAATGATGTGGTCTACCAATGTTCTTTCAAAACTACATTGAATCTGTGTGCTAGGTAGGTAGTGTGGACTAGAAAAAAATGTAAACACAGTCAATTTTTCCCCTAAAAACAATTAAGCAAACATTTCAGAAAGGTGAAAAGTAGGAAAGGATCCTTCCGATTTATTTAATGCACGATTCTCTTTAACAATTTTTTAAACTTATGAATACATGTGGTAGCTTCAGTTATGTGCACCCCAGATTAGTAATTCAATTTTAAACTCTGCATTTTTAAAATTTAATTTAAAGTTATACCATTAAAAGCTAAAAAGGGATCAGATTTAAATCCAACTATATCAGACTTTTTAACAAAATGTTTCACTTGCAAATCACTGGTGTTTCATTTATTTTGAATCAAGCTTTTTATGTTTAAACACTGACAGGAGTTTAGATACAAAATGTTAGCTGTCACTATTCATTTAGCTGATTATGTGGGATGCCTTAGTTTTCAGAGATGAAGCACTGTCACTAAAAGAAACAACATTCTGACAAGTTCAAAGAATGCCTTCTTGAGGTCATAATTTTGTAGCCATGCTGCCTAGTCAAAGACAAAGAAATCGACAATACACACTAAGCAAAAACATAAGTTTTAGTCAGCTGCCAGAAAAACAGATAACAAATTTCCCATTAATTATTTCTGCTACCTTTTCTGATGCTCTTTATATAGTGTTAAGCCTTACAAATGTAGTCTTTGTAAATAGACCTAATTCATTTATACTCAGTTAATTACTCTTTAACAGATTGATTTTTTGTTATTTATTTATTTATTTATTTATCTATCTATCTTTAGAGGGGAAGGAGAGAGGGAGAGAAACATCAATGTATGGTTGCCTTTTATGAATCCTCTGCTGGGAACTGGCCTGCAGGGAACTGGCCTGCAACCCAGACATGTGCCCTGACTGGGAATTGAACTGCGATCCTCTGGTTCGCAGGCCTGTGCTCAATCCACTGAGCTACACCAGCCAGGGCCAGATTGATATTTTTATGGACACTAACCATTCTGCCTTTCTTCAAAGAGACTGTCCCTTTCTATTTCAGATCATGTTTTGTTTGATGGCACCTGTGCATGCAAGTTTAGAAACACTTGTCTGCTAACTGGAATGTTCCAGTGTAAACCTTTTGGTTTACACTCTAAAAGTCAGTCTATGTACATTCAAGCTGATTTAGGTCCGGTGGAATGATAATTAATTTTGCAGCCAAATGACACTAAAGTATTATCAAATGTTATTACACTTCAACAGTTATCAGACAGTAATGAAGAACTGGTATTAAATACTATTTGCAAACTAGTAAGACCTTCAATTGGTAGTCAGAAAAATGATTAGCTTCTGCCAACACCTATGTTATAAAAAATTCAAAACTTTTTCTAAACATCTTTTAAGCTTGAACTTTTTTCTCTTTTTTATTGATTATGCCATTACATTTGTTCTATTTCTCCCCTCCATTCTCCTCCACTCTGCACACCCCTCCCCCACTATCCCCCCCTTTAGTTCATGAACACATGTCTCAAGTTCTTTAGATTCTGTATTTCCCCTACTATTCTTATCCTCCCTCCTATCTATTTTCTATCTATTGTCTATGCTACTTATTTTCTGTACCTTCTCCCCCCTTCTCCTTCTCCCACTCCCCTGTTGCTAATCCTCCATGTGATCTTCATATCTATGGTTCACTCCTGATATAGCTGTCCTCTTATTTTGCTTTTGTTTTAGGTGTGGTTGTTGATAACTGTGAGTTTGCTGTCCTTTCGCTGTTCATCTTTTTAATCTTCTTTTTCTTAGATAAGTCCCTTTAACATTTCATATAATAAGGGCTTGGTGATGATGAACTCCTTGAATTTGATCTTATCTGAGAAGCACTTTATCTGTCCTTCCATTCTAAATGAAAACTTTGGTGGATAGAGTAATCTTGGTTGTAGGTCTTGGTTTTCATGACTTGGAATACTTTCCAGCCCCTTCTTGCCTATAAGGTCTCTTTTGAGAAATCTGCTGACAGTCTGATGGGAACTCCTTTGTAGGTGGCTGTCCCCTGAGCTCTTGTTGCTTCAAGGATTCTCTCCTTCATTTTAATCTTGGCTAATGTAATGATGATGTGCCTTGGTGTGTTGCTTCTTGGGTCCAACTTCTTTGGGACTCTCTGAGCTTCCTGGATTTCCTGGAAGTCTATTTCCTTTGCCAGAATGGGGAAGTTCTCTTTTATTATTTGTTCAAATAAGTTTTCCACTCATGACTGTTCCTCTTCCCCTTCTGGTACCCCTATAATTCAAATGTTGGAACACTTAAAGATGTCCTGGAGGTTCCTAAGACTCTCCTCATTTTTTGAATTCTTGTTTCTTCATTCTTTTCTGTTTGGTCATTTTTTCCTTCTTCTGGTCCACTCCCTTGATTTGAGTCCCAGTCTCCTTTCCATTACTATTGCTTTCCTGTGCATTACCATTCATTTCAATTAATTTAGCCTTCATATGTTCCTCTAATTTGTGACTAAAATAAACCAGTTCTGTGAGCATCCTGATCACCAG
This sequence comes from Artibeus jamaicensis, assembly GCF_021234435.1. Lineage (NCBI taxonomy): Eukaryota > Metazoa > Chordata > Mammalia > Chiroptera > Phyllostomidae > Artibeus > Artibeus jamaicensis. The sequence continues at coordinate 5,388,646 of NW_026521717.1, forward strand.
TGTTTTGAACTGTGCATCTGAAAGTTTAGCTATTTCTTCATCACTTAGATTTATTGGCTCTGGGGCTCTGAGTTGTTCTTGAGCCATGTTTTTATCTGTTTGTGCCTGTTAAGTATGAGGAGTGGAGTCTTAGTTATTTACCAGGGCGGGGCCACCCAGGTCGCTGGTTTGTGACGCTGTATGTGGGGGCGGGGTCAGAGAGAGAACAATGTCTCTGCTCACCCAGTCCTTCCCATTGCTTACCCCCGCCTGTTTATTTGAGTGGAAATGTGTGAGCCAGCCACCCTGTGCCGTGCAGTCTCAATGCTTGCCTCTCAGCCCACACCTGGGATCTGGGCCTTTGGCTGCTTGCGCACCACCCCTGTCGCCCTTCTTACCGGTTTAGCTGAGCATTTCGTTGTTTTTGGACTCCATATTGTTGATTTTCTGTGTGGTTTGGTTATGTTTATTATTGTTAAAACTTTGTTGTTTTTAGATTTGGTTGTGCGTGGACGCAAGGTATTTCCACCTATGCCTCCATCTTGGCAGAAGTAAGCTTGAACTTTCTTTTTCATCTTTTATTTTCTGCTTTCACTTGGCTATTACAGCCAAAAATCCTTTCTCACTTGACAAGCTTTTTATTCAACAGAAAATAATATTTCAATTGAATGTTAAAGTCATATGTATACACATATGACTAAGAATATATATATATATATATATATATATATATATATATATATATATATATATATGTTATATACAAGCAACTGTCCTCTGGTGGCTTTTCAATTGGTGCTGGGCCAAAACAGAAAGAGATATACTACCAATTGGGAATGTAATGGAGAAAGGGAATTTGGGACTTAATACATTTTCTACTATCACTTGTTATTTAACATATGTATGCTAAATAGTAATAATTAATGGTTTGCTTTTATTTGAAACCAATGACTAAGTTGTCTGAGTAAGTTCAAGCTACACCGTTTATTTCTAGTGCATTTTAGGAATAAAAATGCCACAATACTTTCTCAAAAAATGTTTACAATGAACACTGGCTATGAAATTTCCAGAGAATGAATAGACATGAAAACTGAGGGCTAAAAACCTTTCTCAGCTTCTTGACTTTTTGACATTGTTTTTTGTTCAAAGACTCTCAGTTATCTTTATTATTACAAAAGAAAAGTCTTCTTTCCAAGAAAATCTGTATTATTGGTCGTACCTTCTTCATTTCATTTTCCATGCAGACACTAAATACACTAAAATTAATTTACTAAATTTTTTATTTTATTTTCTTCAAATGTCACACATGCTTTAAGAAAAATACAATAACAGTACAGAAATATGCCTTATTAACATTTTATTTTAGTACAGTACACAGGCATTAGTTCTATTAACAGATATTAACACAGATGTTTGAGTTAGGGAATCTAAAGCATATCGTTAAAAGTGAACTAAAAAAAGAACTTAAAAGTCTTCTGTCATTTGTTCTGCTATCCTGAAAAATTTAATGGGTTGTAAAAAATCAGTCTTTGGAACCAAAGTTGATATTTAATTGAAAAAAAAAGTTTTCTTAGTTGTATTTTTCAGTTTAAAAAATACTAATATGATTATAAAAAAATCAAGGAGGATAAAATAAGGGTCCCTACTCATCTTCTTGTTAGTAAGAAAAACTATGTATATAAGTATTTAAAATGGAAAAAAATGTTCCTTTTCATGTGCTATAAAGGAAATCGTTCTGAAGATATATTATTTTCTTATAAATTAATTTTGAATGTTGTCGGAGAGAACAATTAAAGAAATAAAATGTATAGTGATTGGGCTAAATCTATGATTTAAATAACTGCATTGAAGAAACAGTGACATTAATCCTCTAAATAATTTTAATGATAAGGTATAATATAACATATTGATACGGACTAATCTATTCAAACAAAGTACTTAGTTGTTACAAGAATTAATATCCCTATAGTCTGTCTTTGTTTTAGCAAGTGTTATTTTTCCTAGAAAGGAAAACTTTAGCAAAGTTACCTAACATTTTAAATGTTCTTTTTGCTTAGAACAGTTGAATCAATTTCATACTCAACAGAATGGTGGCTCACAACTGTTTTGTTATAAGTACAAATTTTCACTTCAGGACATTTAAAAAAATCATCTTAGCATAGGAAGTAAAATTTATTTTAATTGGTCAGGAATGTAAACAACTTTAAAAAATCCTTGTGGAAGTCCTACTGTAATTCAGTTATAAAGTAATTATGATGCCAAGTGCTTCTGCCTTGTTGTTAAGGTGTTTTTGCTCTATACTCTGTGGTCTATCATTTGTAAACACATCTTTCTGATGTTTCTGCCAACATCTTGGCAACATAGCAATGCAATTTCAAATGAGTTAATTAACTTAATTGTTGATGAAGCATGAAACAGTTCATTCACCCTGTTAGCTGCTCCATGACAACATAAGAGCCTCAGCCTGTGAAGTAACTCAACTCCATAAACCTATCTCTAGCTCTCTGTTTGGAACTCTTGTATAGTAGAATTGTGCCTGGAAAAATTTCACAAAAATGCATATTCTCATTTGGAAAAGAATCTTCTGAGACTTAAAAAATAAATGTTCACTGTATGAAGAAATTGAGGTTATACCAAATTTTGATTTTAAGCTAGAGAAGCCATATAGTCTATCATACAAACATACAGCCATGTATGTTTCTTTATGATTCTGAGAGCAATAAGTGCCAATGTGTATGAAACATAGTTATCTTAAAACTTTAGCTCCTATTAACTTTTAATTTTTATTCTTGTTGTTAAATATATATTTTAAATATCATTATTTAATATAAGTATATACAGTTTGTAATTTAGAAAAGTAAACTTGTAAAATTTGTGTTTTATATATATGCATACATAAATAAAATGTGACTTCTCACATAATTTTACTCAAAATTATTATTGAACAATTGAAAATTAAGCAAACCTTGCAAATATACCTCCCAATTATTGATACAATTATAGTAGGGTAATACTTTTAATTCATTCAAAAACCTTTACTGAATGATTTGTAAATATTCTCATGAAAAGGTAAAGATGAAGAGTTAATGAAACTTCTTGGTGTGACTGTGTTAATCCACTTGTTGGAATACCCAGAAAATTTAGAGTGTGCCTCAGGATGGACCTTTACTTTTCTCTCTCAGCTTTCTTTTGTTTATTTAAAACAATCTAAAACTCCTATATAACCCACTCCCTCCCCTAAAAAGAAGTTAAAAACATACTTTAAAAACTGTCCAAAATCTTCACAAATGCTTTCACAGCCTGGCCATTTGCAAACTCCATGGCCATAGAGAGTGTGAGAGGCTCCAGTTTCCTCATGTGATGAGCTGTAGCAAAGGAACATGGATCAGATTCATCTCAAAAAGCCATAATCATTTCAGGCTGCTAGAGCCTGTCAGGTTACAACCAGTGACAAACAGGTCAAAACAGGTCAATTTAGCTTAGAGTAGCCAGAAAAATTTAATCATCTCACTGAATAGTTCAACTGCTAAGGCTAGATGATGTCCCAATTAGAGGGGAAATAGAGCCAAAGATGACTGTTAATAAAGGATGAAAAGCTAAGAAGACTGTATAATATCATAGGCTAATCCTGCCATGTGACTTTAATGTAACATTTACCTCTAAATAAAAATATATCATATGTGGTCAAGTGGAAAAATACCTGTACTTTTAAGAGATTCTTGAAATACTCTTTTTAAAGAGCATTAGGAACATTTAAATTGCTCAATATTTAAGTGTAAACCATGTATATTTCCACTAGTAACAGTTGATTTAGAAATCTTTACTTTCGAACAGGATCCATTAGCTATATCAATGTACAATTATCAAAGACTTTTGAGAAGTGGATACTGTATATGAGAGAGAGAGAGCCTAGAGAAATCAAATAACTTCTAAAATACATAATCAGCAAATTAATCTCAATTAAAACAAGTGTGAAAGCATTCAGAGGCTTATAATTTTATAATAATATAAGCTAACAAGAAAAGTTTTTTATGACAAATGAAAACCAGAAACATCACCTAATAAAAACATTGCATTTTAAACTGTGCTGTAATTAAATGTGTCTTTGAAAAAAAAGTTTGTGAGAAAGACTATTTGTTACATCTACACAGATATTAGTATTATATAAGACAGCACAATCATTCCATGACATTTAACTTTGAATTTTAGACAGATTCTGACCAATATTGAAGGGTAGGTAGAAAAACTTTGCTTCCTTGCACAACCAAAAGAAGGATAACAGCAAATTCAAATATAAAAAACAACCAGAGCTGCCAGAAAATCAAATTGCATGGAAATCTGATAACCAAGAAGTTAAAGAAATATTCATCCTGGTAGGAAGGGTGGAGATAGGCAGCTGGGACACAGAGAACACTTGACAAGGCTGAGGACCACAACAGTGAGGTGAGGGATGGCTGACCCGGCAGTCCCACATTCGCACACAGATAAGCTGGGTAGGAACAACAGGGGAGCAAAACAGACAGCAAAACAGTTAGTGCAGACAAACTAAAGACTCACAATCCCTGGTGGAAAAAACCTGTGGGGGTTGCAGTGAGAGAAAAACTCCCAGTCTCACAGGAGTCCATTGGAGAAGCTCACTGGGTTCCAGAACATACACAAACACACTTGCCTGAGAGTGAGCACCTGAAAGAGCACAATCTGCTTGTGGAAAGTGAGGGAAAAGATGGAAAGTGGGATGAGAGTTGAACAACAGTCATCATTCTCTCTCTGAGCATTCCCCCATAGATAATGCCACAATGCAGCAAAGAGGGTTGCCTTACCCTGGTGAATACCTAAGGCTCCACCCCTTGCAACATAACAAGTGCTGAGACAAAGAAATATGGCTCAAATAAAAGAACAGAACAAAACTCCAGAGAAAGAACTAAGCAATGAGAGATAGACAACCTGTCAGTCGTAGAGATCAAAACACTGGTAATCAGGATGCTCACAGAAATTATTGAGTTTGGTTGCAAAAGGAAGAAAGAAATGAAGCTTATACAAAGTGAAATAAAGGAAAATATACAAGGAACCAACAGTGAAGGGAAAGAAACTGGGACTCAAATCAATGATTTGGAGCAGAAGGTAGAAATAAACATTCAACCCAAACAGAATGAAGAAAACAAAAATACAAAAAAATGAGAAGTTCAGGAACTTCTGGGAAAACTTTAAGTCCTTCAACATCCAAATCATATGGGTGCCTGGAGAAGAGGAAGAACAAGAAATTGAAATCTTATTTGAACAAATAATGAAGGAAATCCTCCCCAATCTGGCAAAGGAAATAGACTTCTAAGAAGTCCAAGAAGCCCAGGGAGTCTCAAAGAAATAAGACCCAAAAAGAAACACACCAAAGCACATCACAAATAAGTTACCCACGATTAAAGATGAGGATACAATCTTAAAAGCAGGAAGAGGAAAAGAGACAGTTACCTACAAAGGAGTTCTCCTAAAACTAAGAAAACAATATGATTTCTCAAAAGAAATGTTACAGGCAAGAAGGGACTGGAAAGAAGTATTCAAAATCATGAAGGCAAGGATCTACATCCAAGATTACTCTATCCAACCAAGCTTTCATTTATAATGGAGGAGCAGACAAAATGCTTCCCAGATAAGGTGAAGTTAAAGGAGTTCATCATCACCAACCCCTTATTATATGAAATGTTAAAGGGACTTATCTAAGAAAAAGAAGATAAAAAAACTATGACCAGTAAAATGACAATAAACTCACAGCTTGACAACTGAACCTAGAAGTAAAAACAAACTAAACAAACATCTAGAATAGGAATAGAACCACAGAAATGAAGATCACATGGAGGGTTAATCAGTGGAAAGGCAGAGGGGGAGGATGGGAGGAAAAGCTACAGGGAATAAGAAGCATAATTGGTAGGCATAAAATAGATGGAGGAGGTTAAGAATAGTATAGGAAATAGAGAGGCCAAATAACATATATGCAACCCATGGACATGAACTAAGGTGGGGGGAATGCTGGAAGGTGGGATAGTACAGGGCATAGAGGAGATAAAGGGGAGAAAAAAGTTGAGACAACTGTAATAGCATAATGAATAAAATATACTTAAAATATATAAATGGATATGCACTAAAATAATATACATTTGCATTTTAGAGCTATATATTATATAATACTCGGCCACTTTGTTAAGAAATCCTACACTTATATTTCATCTTTTTATTTTTTTATTTTATTTTTTATTTTTTTATTTCATCTTTTTAAAAGATACTTTTCATGTGGAACAATATTTTAGCTTATATTTTTTTTGTAAATTTCTTTAAATGATATGATTTGGAATCTATATGCCTGAATAAATGGAATAAATGGACAAAAGTACATGGGTGCTCTTCTTACAAAGACAGTATTTATACAAGTAAAATAAAAGTGTAGCTTTAAAAATCATATAATACAATGTACTCAATGTTGGTACCTGAAATCAAATAATATTTTATTTATGAATTTTAAGTCAAATTTATTCAAAAGGTAATTGTAGTTATTTTTATATTTATAAATCCCATAATATTTACATGTTCATATATTTATTCTCTGATTTCTAAGCTCAGGTGTGAAGTATATATATTAAGGGGAATATATATATATACTTAAATATTTGAAACTTGTTAAGTTAAAAAATAATAAAATGTTCTCATGGCATTCCAGTTAATCACAACATCTTAGTCATAAAAATATATTGACACAACATTCCACAAGCAATTATTAAAAATAGCTTTTTCCAGGCAAATTATAACTGTATCCATCAAACTGCTAGTATTTAAACTGCTCTTTTAATGACAAATGAAATATAAGATAAATAATCTAAAGGTTTCCTTTTAATTAGTTGTTTAGCACATTTTACCCCTGTTAAGTAAAAATCATAATTTTTAGTTTTATCAATGGTGGAAGTAAAATTTGGTGATAAATAAATATAGAATAAATATGAGATTTACCTGTCTCGCCTTGCATTTAGAACTGAAGTCTGTCCATTTACCATGGAATGATGGGTTAGTGGTGGTGATGCTTTGGAAGTGGTGGAGGAGGTAGTCAAGGAGGAATTGTTAGTAGTGAGGTCTAGCCCTCCATGTTTCATGCCATTATCTTCCATACTGTGAACTCCAGTCACTTCTTTCCATAACTGCTGAATTTCAGCAGGACTTAAGCCAGCTATAAAATGAAAGAAATACACACTAATATAACAAGGTAAAGTTCACATAATAACATTAATGTTATTACTGGATTGATGCCAATAATAAAAATGATGTTACAGAATATTTAATACACAGTACTAAATTACTTCATAACATCAGCACCACAGCTTTTCTATTGGATAGCCATTTATTCCTTGAAGACTACCAATTGGGAATAGTACTTAGAAAAACAATATTCAAAATTATATCAAGCATTAATGGAAATAATCCAGAAATTCTATTTGAAAATTAAATATTCAACTTTTAACAGAAGATTTTACTTACTGCTAACTAGTATTAAGTTTTGCCAGTGAAGAAGTGAAAGATAAATAGATTTGTAAATAAGACATAATAAAAGAAATTAAAAGAAAAAATAAAGTAAGGAAAGTTAGTAAAAAAGTCAGAAAAAATATTAAACACTCAATTCAAAATAAAAGTATATTTGACAACTATTTAGTTATTTTGATATTTCATTTTGAAGTCACTGGATTTTATTTTGAGGTTCTGAATAAAACAATATGATTAACTACATAGATCAATTAAGCAAATAACATCTAAAATTCTTTGCATAGAATAAATCCACTACTCATTTTTAAAACTCCCTGGTTCAGATTATGCAAATGAACCTAATTTATGAAGAATGAAAATAGAAAAGGTAGGAACAATCTTTATTCTTTTAACTATAATTTTGAAACAAGAAATTTAAAAAAATGTTGTTTACAGCATTTGACATAAAATAGTACTTGCATGTGCCAAGTATGTGTTTTCATATAGTCTCTATACATCTTAAGCTATTTAATTCTCACTACAATGCAATGGAATTGATACTTTTTAAAAAAATACATTTTATTAATTATGCCATTAAAGTTGTTCTATTCCCCTCCTTCATTCCCCTCCACCCTGTACACCTCCTCCCCCACCATTCCCCCTTTAGTTTATGACCACATGTCTCAAGTTCTTTAGATTCTATATTTCCCCTACTATTCTTGCCCTCCCCCTCATCTATTTTCTACCTACTGTCTATGCTACTTATTTTCTGTACCTTCTCCCCCCTTCTCCTTCTCCCACTCCCCTGTTGCTAATCCTCCATGTGATCTTCATTTCTATGGTTCACTCCTGATCTAGCTGTCCTCTTAATTTGCTTTTGTTTTAAGTGTGGTTGTTAATAACTGTGAGTTTGCTGTCCTTTCACTGTTCATCTTTTACATTTTCTTTTTCTTAGATAAATCCCTTTAACATTTCATATAATAAGGGCTTGGTGATGATGAACTCCATTAACATGACCTTATCTGAGAAGCACTTTATCTGTCTTCCCATTCTAAATGAAATCTTTGCTGGATAGAGCAATCTTGGATGTAGGTCTTTGGATTTCATGACTTGGAATACTTCTTTCCAGCCCCTTCTTGCCTGTAAGGTCTCTTCTGAGAAATCTGCTGACAGTCTGATGGGAACTCCTTTGTAGGTGACAGTCCCCTGAGCTCTTGCTGCTTCTAGAATTCTCTCCTTCATTTTAATCTTGGCTAATGTAATGAGGATGTGCCTTGGTGTGTTGCTTCTTGGGTCCAACTTCTTTGGGACTCTCTGAGCTTCCTGGATTTCCTGGAAGTCTATTGCCTTTGCCAGATTGGGGAAGTTCTACTTTATTATTTGTTCAAGTAAGTTTTCCACTTGCTCTTTCTTTTCCCCTTTTGGTACCCCTATAATTCAGATATTGAAAAATTTAAAGATATCCTGGAGGTTCCTAAGCCTCTCCTCATTTTTTTGAATTCTTATTTCTTCATATTTTTCTGTTTGGTCATTTTTTTCTTCCTTCTGGTCCACTCCCTTGATTTGAGTCCCTGTTTCATTTCCATCACTGTTGGTTTCCTGTGCATTTCCCTTCATTTCAATTAGTTTAGCCTTCATATGTTCCTCTAATTTGTGACTAAAATTGACCAGTTCTGTAAGCATCCTGATCACCAGTGTTTTGAACTGTGCATCTGAAAGTTTGGCTATTTCTTCGTCACTTAGATTTATTTTCTCTGGGACTTTGAGTTCTTCTTGAGCCATAATTTGTTCTATTAATGCCTGTTACATATGAGGAGCGGAGCCCTAGATGTTCAACAGGGTGGGGCAACTCAGTTGCTGGGTTGTGATGCTGTATGTGGGGCTGGGGTCAAAGAGGGGCAATGGTGGTCCCCTCTGCTGCTTCCCACTGCTGGGGCATATGTGGTTTGTCTCACTTTTCGCTCCTTCGCTGGTTTATTGGTCTGGCTGAAGGGTTGTCATTGTTGGACTAACGTATAGTTCATTTTTCTGTATTTTAGTTGCATTTTTGTTACTAAAACTTTGTTGTCTTTAAACTTGTGTGAGAAGGCACAATGTTTCCACCTATGCTTCCATCTTGGTGGAAGTCCTGAATTGATACTTTTAAATTAAATTTATTGGAGTGATATTGATTAATAAAATTACATAGGTTTCAAGTGTACAGTCCTACGATACATCATGTATATATTGCATTGTGTGTTTACCACCTTAAGTCACCATATATTTGACCCCCTTTACCTTTTACACCAATATTTTTATTAAGCAATTTATGGAGTAGGAAACAAAGTGGGAGTGAGGTTCAAAACTATATTCAAAGTCATAAATAAAGTTGATATTTAAATCCAGTCTGACTTAAATTCCTTTGCTGTTAAAATATTATATTAAAAATATCAAAACTTCTGATAATGATATAACAAAGGAAATATATTTATAATTACAATTGCTATCATTTATTGAGCATCTGCTATATTCTGGTGCTTTATAATCTCAATTAACCTTGCCTAAATTTAGAAATTATTACATTTTACAGATGAGGATGTGGAGGCTCATGAAAATGAAATATGTTGCCATAAACCACTAAGCTCATAATTTGTGACCAAAATTTAAATTTAATGCCCAGTGACTCCAAATTCTTTGTTGTTTTTTACTCTGTTTATTTATATCTAACAATGCAAAGGATAATGAAACTACTTCCCCTCTCCCACAACCCAACATATACCTACATCAGATTGTACAGTGCTGCTGACTGGTCAAGAGGTGTTTGGGAATAAAGCAGGATGTAACAGGCAGGAAAGAATGAGACAAGATAAGAGAACATTATGGTGAGGAGAGTGAGCCCTCTCATCCCTTCCCCTGAAAGTGGAGAATCAGTGATGTAAGGGATAATGGTAAGTAGACCAAAGTAACAGAAGAATTCTCACTGCCCAACCATAACTTCTAATCAAATTATTCATCACAGTGGTAACCTTAAATTGTTATATCTATTACCATCTCGTACAGGTAGTTTCATTGAAAATTATCATTTTAGTGATTCTGGCTCCTTGTAATTATAAGATGCTGCCTGAGACTAAAGAAAATACAGGATAACTCTGGTTTCCATAGTTGATTAAAAACTACTTATTGTAAAACAATAATGGCTTAATAAAGTAAGGTATTTCTACTACACAGGAAATTTCTATATAAAAATTCTTAATTATAATTCTAGCTTTAATTCTAACTTTAACCTAGGATTCTGAAACTTTTCTGACTGTGACTTTTTTATTGCTTGCCTGCATATGTTTGATGTCCTAAAGGTCAAACTGCATTAGCAAATCCTTTCTTTTGATAGCATTGACATGACTTCTGCATCAAAACTTCACCATCTCACCTGCTATCTCTTTGTTTCACTATCTGCTCTTGCCTGGACCACTGCTACAGCTTCCTGACTATCTTCTTGCTTTTATTTTGTCTTCATATAGTTTACTCTTCATATGTCGTCCAAAATTTATCTCTTTAAATGTAAACTAGGCCATGGCACTTCCCAGGCAAACTCTCCAATGCCTTTCCAGAATACTTATTGGGAAAGGTCATCAAGGAATATATGTATAAAGGGCCCATGGACAAAACCAAAGTGTGGGTAGCATTGAGAATGAGAGGTGAAGGAAAGTGGTGACTGAAAAATGAAGACAACTCTACTTGAACAACAATTAAAAATAAATAAATAAAGCACCTTACAATGGCCTGTGAGAAGCAGTCATCACTATGCTCTTGCTTGCTTCTCTGACCTCATCTCTCTCTCCCTTCCTCCACTTTGTTTTGTTGTCCTAGCCTTTTGCTGACCGTCAAATGCATCAAACATTTGCTCCCTTTCCATTTATTGCTCTAGCTGTTCCCATATCCCAGGCTACTCTGGTTGCAAGTATCCCCATGGCTTTCTCTTTCCCTTAAGTTTCAGGGGTGTTCAAGCTTTTGGCATCTCTGCACCACAATGGAAGAAGAGTACCTTGGGCACACATTAAATATATTGCAATGTGTAACAAAAAACATCTCATAACGTTTTAAGTAAATTTATGATTTTCTGTCGGGCCTCATTCACAGTCATCCTGGGCTGCATGTGGCCCATGGGCTGCACGTTGAGCAGCCCTAATCGTTCAAGCAACACCTATTCTCAGAGGTCTTTGACCATGCTGTCAACCACTGTCTCTTCAAACTCTGCCTTTTATCATTTTCTGTGACCTCACTCTACTACTCTATTTTTCTTTCAAGCATTTATTAGTCTTTGAAATTATATTATTTATGTGTTTCATTATCATCAGTCTCCCTCCACTATAATTTGAGCTTTATAAGAATAGAAACTTTTTATTACTAGTATATATCCCCAGTGCCTAAAACAGTGCCTGGTATGTACCCAATAATCAGTTTGTAAAGGGAATAGTCATTGCTCTAGTGACACCATGACTTATTCCAACTATCTCTGCAGTAACACAGAAGAGTAGGTTTAGTGCCTTGTTTTTCTGTCACTATTTAAACTTTCTTGATTTCCTAGGAGTGAATTAGAGGACCAGGTGAATTAGAGGATCAGAAGTCAAGTGAAAGATGGAATTTTAGGAAAAGTAACTCAACAAGACAGTAATTTGATAAATAAACAGAAAAAAAATTTACCATAGTATTTTCATGGTGTAAAACAATGAATATTTGTTTTTTATGTGCATTTTAAAGATTATTTCACTTGCTTGATTTTACTTTTTGTATATTTAATTGTTGATTTTCTACAGTGTATCCCTGTGTCAGAAAAGTGCACAGCAAATATAACTACAATGTGATCCCTGTGTAAATAATATAACAAACTCAAAATAAAGTTCATTTAGATTAAAGTTTTTATAACAAAATCCAAATGCAAATTAAAATGTTTTTATGAAGTTTAATGCCACAATATGGCTTTTAATTAGTCAAAATTTTTTCACATAACCCATTTTATTTACCATTTTTCTTTTATTATCTAGACCTCTTTCCATTTCCCAAAAGTTAAAAGTCAGATGAAAATTAAATACAATTGTATTATTTTATAGTAGTCTATTATTAGATAGTATTATTTTATTATCAAAGTACATCCAGTTTTTTATCAGAAAAACAAATAAGAACACAGTTGATTGCTTTTTAAAGTTCTAATTTACAATATATGAATAAATAATATTATTTTAGAAAAAATAGGATCAGTCTGGTCCCTCAATGCATGATGGGATCCCACACAGAATAACTAGGAATGTGTTCTGTGGAAATACATAAAGCCTCATTTTTACATGTGGAAGTTTCAATGTGAAGATTAGGAACTTTGTCTTCTTCTGATTGGTTGTCCACAAAATTCAGTTCATTTATGTTAAATAGAGTGTTGTTAGCCTTACTAATCCAGTCCTCTGTAGATGTTCAGTGGGTATTTCATGGTGCTTTAATTGTGTTTCTCTTATAAATTAGTTTCTGCCATCATGACTAATAAATACATATTAATAAAACACATATTTAACAGAACACGTGAAAGCAGGGTGTAGGAAAATTTCTGAATAAAAAGTTGTATCATGCAACCATGTTAATTGTGTTGTAAAAATAAGTTTGAAGGCTGTGAAAACATAATTCTCAAGGTATAAGACAGGCAATGAAATGGTAGAAAGTACAACATTAGAAATTAAGAGTGTAGCATATTTTGGATGTACCTTGAGGCAATGACTGCACAGGAAGTGCTGCCTGGCCAGGTGGAATGGAGATGAGTCCCTGACGCTGAAGGCTTAGCAAATGTTGTTGCTGCTGAAGTTGTTGCATCTGGAGAAGCTGCTGCTGGAAGACAAGCTGCTGTGCTGCCAACTGTTGCTGTTGCTGCTGTTGCTGCTGCTGCTGCTGTTGCTGCTGTTGCTGTTGCTGCTGCTGTCACAGAACCCACCAGTCAATAGCAGAGAACATGGTCTGTACAAACAGCTCTCACACAGAGAAATTTACATTCCTCTCATTATCTGGTGAGTAGCCAAATGCAGACTGTATGCAAGTTCTAGATTTTCATTTGTCTTTCTTTCAAATATCACACAGCATCAGAGAACCTAAGAACTTGCATTAAGAGTATGAGACAAGGTCTAGAGAAAGTATTTAACAAAGGTCAGGTGTTTTTTAAAAAATTGGCATATTAAAAATGATAATAAATTTATATAGACTAAAAGAATAACAGTTTATAGAAACAGTCAACTTCAACAACACTCTATTTTTTCCAACCAAGTTCACTCTTTAGTGGTCCATGAATGTGGTCTCTAGTGATCTATTAGTAAACTGGGATGTAACGTTCACCATAAAGGCTTGTTAGCTTTCTTTCTACTTCCTCTCTTGTTGGAATATATTAAAGAGTGAATGATGTTCACGGCAAAAACAAAGTCTCCTTATTATAAGGAAAATTATAACTTCCAATTTTGTGAAGGATACAATACAAATTCTCATTCTTTGGGCTCAGGAGAAGGAAGTCAAACTTCAGAGAAAGACAAGCTGCTGTGAAAGACTTTTCCTTTTTAGTTTGTAGAAAAGAAACTTCTGATGCGCTCACTGGAAAACAGACTGAATAATGGAGCAAGTCATGTAGACTGCCCAAAGCCTCCAGAGAAATAAGGGAGCAATTTCTATTCTGTAGTTGATGGCTGTCTGAAATTCTATTCACAAATCCAAACAGAATCAAAGCCTCAGGAGGTCAAAACTGTTTCCTGGACGTTTGCATAATGGCAGCTTGAAGACAATGGCTCTGATACCTGCTGATCAATTTAACTACTTCAACATGTTTTGTTTGTATTATGTTTATATTTGATGCAGTTTGCTGACAAGTGCAAGCTAGGCCTGAGAAGCCAGCTTGTCAGTTTGATTTATGAGCATATCAAACTGTAACTTTCTACTTGCCACTCCGAACCTTACAGTAGCAGTTCATTAATCAGGAACCTGTGACTTTGAAATCTGTGCTCAACCAGTTTCTCTCCTGGACCCCTAACCCCGACTAAACACCCAAATTTGCATGCATGTTCTCTGAGCTGCAGCACTGAGAAAAACAAGGTTCCTGTACCAATTTAGGATTCTTAGTAAATACAAGATAATCAGTACTTTGTCGGCCATACAGCTTGCTCTTTGTATAGTGATTCATTAGTGAACATTGGATTGAAACTCTCAAGTTCAAAGCTACAGAAAAGGACAACAGAACTGTCCCTGTTATTAAGCTCAGTAAAAATGTATGATAATGCATTTTTGACAGCAAAAGCCTTGAGATACAAAGATCTGAGACAACCCTGGCCTCATGGCTCTTCCTAAACTCACACTCTTGTATACCAGTGAGTGGGACAGACCCTACCTCTTTCACTGGCTTTCCAGGATGTTGTTGTTGCTGCTGCTGTTGCTGCTGTTGCTGCTGCTGCTGTTGTTGCTGCTGCTGCTGCTGTTGCTGCTGCTGCTGCTGCTGCTGCTGCAAAAGCTGAAGATGTAACTGCTCTTGCTGTTTCTTGTAAAACTCTTGTAGTTGTTGCTGAATAAACAATTTTGACTTTAATAAATAAAGGCAAAAGTTTTGCATATTTACAAATCTCTTAAACTCTTTTAGACTAGGATATGGTTGAGTATCCATTAAGATTCACTTCACAAGAACAATAAAAATATGCATTGGATTCAATGAGACAGATTTACATACATCTTTTCTCAAGACAGCTCTGAAATTTTCCAATCCAAAATTCAAAAAAAAAATTCTAACTAAAAGGTATATAACATTTGTCTTTAAAAGGGACAAAGCCCTGGCTGGTATAGCTCAGTGGATTGAGCGTGGGCTGTGAACTAAAGGGTGGACAGTTCCATTCCCAGTCAGGGCACATGCTTGGGTTGCAGGCCAAGTCCTCAGGTGGGGCTACATGAGAGGCAACCACACATTGATGTTTCTCTCCCTTTCACCCTACCATCCTCTCTCTCTCTAAAAATAAATAAATAAAATTAAAAGATAAAAAATATAAGGGACATAGGCAAAGAAATACTTCAAATTATTATATTTGAAGTCTCAATAACATATAAAAATAGGGTATACTCTACCACTTATAAGAACCAAATATAAAGCTACAGGGAATTATATTGTTCATTTCTTATTGGAAAAAATTTTAATCCATCAGGTGTACAAAAGTATGTCAGACTGAAATATAAGCAACTGGTCTATGGTCATCATCATAGAAGAAAATAATTAAATATATAAAAGTCCAGGAAAAGCACGTTGTTTTCTTTATGGTAAGTAAGTTTATAACATAAAATCAACTCTATATGCAATTTGGGTTTTAATGATGTACATAATAGTTTTTTTTAACTAAATTTTATGAGCTGGTGGCTTAGCTATTTAACTTTTGTTCTTGTGAGCAGATACTTCTGTTCCAAAACACAGACCTTATCTTTGAAAAAAAAAACATTTGAGATGTTACTTTCTCTACTGTAAGGACTAGTTCAAATTTCATAATTAAATGAACTAAAAAGAGTAGTAAAGTATTAGGAGTTTTAAAAGTGACAATTTTCTATGTCTCTTTGCACTTTTATTGTCAAGTCTTCAAAACAAAAGTACCTAAGCATTTGAATATTTAAATACTGATTTATTTCACATTTCAATTAAAATACTACATTTATGTTCTAGCATGCCAATAGGTTATCCCTTCAAATGGAGAAGAAATTGTCAAATATGCCCATGACACTGTGAACATGGGGGCATACCTCTGTGTCGTGCTAGAACACCAAAAAAGATAACCCACATTACCTGCTGCAGCATTACTGCTTGCTGCTGTTGGAGAAGGGCTTGGAGCTGCTGAGGAGACAGGACTTGCTGCTGAAGGATCTGCTGCATCTGCTGGGGGGTAATCACCTGGGGAGTCATCATGGCCACTGACACAGGTACCTTGACAGAGAGAAAATGTGGTCACAACCAATGTCTGCTAACATATTTCACAGCTGTGTGCCATCTCTGATGACAAGAATGACCAATCATTTTATGTAATATTTGTTATATCATCTATTTAATAATAATATTAAAGTACCACAGTTTTTGAATACTAGGATTCTAGATGCATCAGATTTCATCAGATTCTACCTTTATGTTCCATGCCTAAAATACATTATACTGAGATAGTTGAGCTTTTATTAGCAAAGTTAAAAATAATTACAAGTTAGTGTTCTGAATACTTTATAATCGATAATCTTATCAATGTCACAGTGTTATAAATGAAAAGCCATTTGCAATGGTTCAAAGGTACAATTAAGATAAATAATACAGTTTAAAATCTAGAAAGTAATATGCCTATACATATGTAATCAAAGCTAATAAAAACAATGTATGTAGAATACAGTTACTTATAAAACATAATCACCATCTTCAAAATGTTATATATATGAAACACACATGTAGTAACTAATCTAGGATATATGTTTATCCTAGAAAATAGCTACCTAGATCCTCTGAAACAAAGAATCATAGCTTCTTCTTCAAACATTTTATTTCAAGCTAACTAAACTTACACCAGGAAGCCCAGAAATCTAAAGATTAATAAAAGATTATTAATTAAACTGAAAAAATATTTTGCTTAAAATTTTCTTTCTACCATTTCTTTTTCCTTGAAGGATCTTAAAGTGTTAAAAAAAGAAAATGAAGAAGATAAAGAAATAGAGGAGAAAGGAGAAGCAAGAAAAATACAGACTAAGGAAAAGCTAGAAAGTCCTAGAGAAAGATAAAAAGGATGTGAAGAAATAGAAAAAGGATGGCAAAAGAGATAAACAGGAAAACCTTGCATAAAAGCCTGTGGTATATGAGAAGTTCCTAGATAGCCGCACTGTTTGAAGGCACTGTTTGTAGAACTAGCCAGCATGTAATGAAACTTGTGAACTTAACACATTTGCAGCCATTGAAAAGTCACTTTGACAATAAATAAAAGCAAGTAGTTATATAAATAATCTTTGGAACACATTTTCAGAACAGCTTTTGTCTTTGAAATCAGCAAAAGATGAACAGACCTAGCTCACAACTTATTTTAATACTCCTTTTTAATGCAATTAAATTTTTTCAAGTCCGGCACTTTATGTCATAAAGAAAGAAGAAATCAATAATAAAAAATACATTAGAAAAAATAAAGAAAATAAATTCAGGGTGGATTAATTCCTCTTTCAAGAAAAATATCATCATATTTAAACTAACAAAGAGCTATGTCCTTTCTATCCCATGTTGATATCTGAAACTATGAATTAAGTAGGTTCATTTTGTGAAAGGAAAATAATTACATTATAACAGACCAAAATTCAAAAGTGATTTTCAAAGGTATTTCTGAAAATTTAAAGAACATCCTGGCATATTTATAGGTTAGTGTTTTTGAATTTATCATAATAAAAGACATTCTGAACTACATGTTCTAAAATAAATCCATAGAACAGGTTGCCCATTGTTTAGTTTTTTAAACAATTAGAGGTCAGTTTACTTAATTGTTTGTTCTTTGAGGAACAAATAAAATGGTCAAAAAAGGCAGTTTGGAAAAAGGTACTTATCTACAAAAATGTCTTTTCATAATCATTCACCTTATGTCTCCAAATAACAAAGAATCAAACTGAAATCAAGGGACAGAGAAAGACAGATATTGTAAAATTCAAAAGGCTGTAAATTTAGGTAAATAAATAGGTAGATAGATGATAAATAGATGGTAGATAGACAATAGGTAGATATATATTATATAAGTATAAATAGCTGTATAGATATGTACATGTAAATACATACCTCCTATAAACATATTATGTGATGAGAAACTTGCCACAGCTCTCTTTCCTAACAGCCTCATCACTTTTTAGCACATTGAGTGTTTTCACTTACTCTAAAAGTAAAAGTACTTTATGTGTGACTGATGACAAATGTACTTTATAAGAAAAAAATATAAATAAAGGCATGCACCTTAAGTTTACAGTCTGATTTCAGTTTATAAAGATTATATTACTTTATAGCTATTGTGAGTGATTTGGTGTATAAGCATATTTAGGCAAGTTTTTTACCTTTATGTTCTTTAGAGTTCATCTTCCTTTTTGCTATGGTTGAAAAATTATTTTTTAATGTTAAATGGTTTACATTATTCTTGCAATTAAAAGTTAATGGCATAAAAATAACGATATCACTGTTATCCCAAAAATCATGTGAATCACATTTGACATTCTGCAAATATTAAGCAGATTCTGACCTACCCTCTATGAAACTGCCATCTAAAACTGAAAATGAACAGACACAAAATATGTAGAAAGCTAAGCCAAGTAACACACAATTATTTGAACATTCTACTTCAGTAAGATATGTACAAAAACACAAATTAAAAATAATTATATATGTACGAGAGCACAGGTACACCTCTTAGGGATGTTCAACATTACAAATAAGCCAATAATATCATTTCAAAATCCACATACATAAGCTCATCCCAATGAAATATTTGAGGCTACTAAAAATGTAAATTATTTTATTTTATTTTATTTATTTTGTGTGTGTGTCCTCCACCCAAAGTTAAACTATCAAAATTATTTTCATAAATAGAAAATTAGTTTCTTATGTCAGATATGAACTTCTTAACTTGCCTTGTTTAGAAATTAATAAGTTTCAAATTATAGTTTTTCCATTTTAAGTGATTAATTTTATGTGGCATATTTCCTTTATTCCTCCTTTGTCACCTTTATTATTGTCCCATTTTATTTCTTTGCTATTATAAGCTGCTCTAGGAATTTACTGAAAAAGTGAATAAAGATTAATTGAATAGATATAATTTTTGGAGATTATGCTGACCAATATTTAAAATGCAAAATCAGCATCATATTTAAGATCTATGGTAACTTTCTAAAATTCATATGCCTTAGCAAGTTGGGCATTAGCTTAAGAAAATATTTTCCACTAGACATATAATTTTGTTTATGCAAATGTTCTAATGAGGAACCATAATTTAAATGTGTGATAGAAGAAGGGAGAGGGAACTTACCCCAGATATTTTCTGGTGAGACATCAAATAAAAGTTTGGTTGGGTCTAAGAAAACATGTTATATTATGCAGCTACCAAGTGGAATCAGAAGGAATAATTTACTTTTTGGAATTTTTTTTATTTTATTGATTATGCCATTACAGTTGTTCTATTCCCCCCTTCATTCCCCTCCACCCTGCAGAAGGAATAATTTACTTAAATGGGTATCCTAGTGAAAAGTGTACCCTAAATATCTTTAAGTGTAAAGGAAAAACAGCCAACTTTAGTTTGTAGAGAACTTTTAACTCTCTTGGTATTTACTATACTTAGAGATCTAAAAGTCCCTATAGTTATACATCAAATGAGGGTTTTTTAACCCCATGTATTTTCTCATTAGATGAGTTAAGCATTAATCAAATATGTTGCTCTGTGCACCAAGAAGTATTGGGTTTGTGAACACAAAGATAGGGTTATATATTCTGAAATGAGAGAGAAAACATTCTGAAATTTGAAATTAGTCAAAATAGAAGTCAAAAGCATTTAGACATTATATTAAAATAGACAGGAGATGACATTAGATTTTAAGAAATAAGTTATATATGTGCTTACATTATTTTCTAAGTGTACTTCATCAAAAGGGTCAAAGAGTTATTAACATACAATGCAAAGATAATTTCTCCCCTCAAATAAACCTTAGGAGTTATTGTAAGAGTTATGAAAATGGATCAGCATTTTTGTTATAATAAGTGCATTGTCTATGTACAATCTGGTTCAGTTGAAGTATTTCTCAGTGTGTTGAGTTTGCATATTAAGCATTTTACTTAATTAAACATCCAGATTATATATAGGTGATTAGAAAGGTTCTCAGCATAGTGTCAGTACAATCCTTCACTAAATGTGAATTTGAAAAAAAACAATAAAAACTTATAAATGATATTTATAGTAAAAAAATAATATCCTATTAACAGGGTTTGCCAACTACTGGCTTGAATTTCCCTTTATTCTTTCTTTAAAATTTAAAGACAGAGAAATTCCTGACCACCAGGCTTTGGTACTCAAAAAAAGTATGTAAGTCTATTAGAATTAGCTGCAATATAACAACTACAAAACAAAATTTCATGTTATAATATCTGTTCCCATTTTAACAAACTATTGATAGAAAATGTTTGATTGTACATTCTTTGATAAATATTTTTTACTTATTTTCTCCCTATAATATCTGTATCTATAGTTTGTTTTAACATATGAAATTGTTGTACTGCATTGCCAGCCTTGGTCTAAATTCAAACATAGGTTACATGTAAAATGTCTATCATAATAACAGCCTCTCAAAAGTTTCCTGTTTTATGGTATTAAAAAGAACTGACAATGAATTGAGTGGTATTTGTAAGCTTTTCCTCAAGTACTGAACGGGAGTATTTAAAGAGATCTGGGATGGACAGTGTGTATTGCTATTTAATGCAATTTTTTAGCAGCAGGTAAATACCATGATGGGAACAACAGCAACAGCAGCACAGTGCAATAATAAGACACTGAGATTCCTTTTAATCATGATTCATCACTACTTAGCTTCTTCTATAGTTGATGACACTAGCTTTAGTACCCATTCGATCACTTTGATACAACAGAGTGTTTTCTGTTTTGGAAAATAAAGTTGGTCTAACTTTACCTTTCTCTTTGTTATACACAAATATTTTACAGAGAGTCTAGGGTTTTTTGTGGGGAGAATTGGACTATGGGTGAAAATGAGGCTGCTCATATAAGCATGCCATTGTAGAGATTACAGAGAGGTGATATATGCTACACCTATGTTTAAAGACCCAAAATGCAACTTCTAATCTCACTATGGCTAATCAAGCTACTCAGATTATTTCATATACATTTTTGGGTTAGGCCTTGACATGCCCTTGTTTTTCTTTTTTCTCAAAGCTAAAGTTCCTCTCTTTGATTAGCTGAAACATTTGCATGGTCACTACACATTTTTCATTTTATAAATCATTATGCATTAGCAGTCTTGATCGCCTAGCTTGACTAATCCTGACGAACTGAAATCACAGCTGAAGGTCAAACTCCATCCCACTGCACGTTCATATTGAAACAAATCTGCACCATTGTTCATTAGCCTCTTAAAATCATTGGAAATAAGTTACTGAATATTTTACACTTATTTTTTATTCTTTCCTAATTTAACCTACAGAACATTAATGCTTAACAGATGATAAGAGCAGAATACAAACAAAATCAGTAACACTTAACAACTGGAGTGTGTGGTTTTAAATTGTAAAAACTAGAATATAATCAATAATTACAGATAATTAGAATATTTGAATGCTTAATCAATTTGAACAGGACTTGCACTGTAAAAAGTGGTATAGTTATTTACGAAAATGATGTCACTTATTTTTGTTTAATAACAATATGTTCATATGACTAGTGGAATTAAGATCTTGCTCAAAATTATTGAGAGACTAGTTTCCTTTATTAACTGTGCTAATAGTTAATCTTACTTATTTTTCTACATTCATAAATAGTTCATTTTAAATTTAAAAATAAATTTTAATATACTAGATACAAAAACAAAATAATTGTGATTTTGATGGAACTCACAAAATTAGCCCAAATAATATTAATTTCAACAAAAAGCAAGCTGTCCTGATAAAAGACAACTCTCTAAAAAAGCAAAAATAAATATGAGAAGGAAGATTCTTTCATGCTTTCATAGGTGCTCTCATAGATTGATGGATGATAATCATCTTAATTTCACTGCTCTCCAAAACAAAGAACCAGAAAAGGCAGCAAAAGACACTAGCCCATTCATTCCAGGACCTGCACAATGCTAATTCCAACATTTAGCTGCATGGTTTTCTGCTTGATGTATCAGAGCTCAAAAGATGAAAGGAGAGAAGTAATTGCTCTCCTGGTTCTTATTCTTCACTGACAACCCATAAATTTAATTTTACACACACATTCATTTACATTTTCAAGTATATGACATGATAATTGCCAGAATATAACACCTCCATTCCTGTAGATACAGCAACTCGCTGATTGACAAGTGTGGTGAATAGAGAGGAATGGTGGTTGAATTGCAGAATTTTTTTCTTCTGAAAATTACACTTGGAAAGGCTAACGGTAATAAGCATTTATGAAACAGTCTTACCATAAACATCGGCACATAATATGAACAGTAGAACCTCAGTTATTACAGGCTCTAGCTTTTTGTGCTTTTACACTGAACTCTACTATTGAAATAGCAAAATTACCAACAGTGGATCTGCTGAAGCACAAATGTATGAAACAGTCTTTCCTCAACATTTACTATATCTATTGGTTGTGACTTTTTTTCAGTCAGTTGTGACATTGCAAAGTAATAAAATATTTAGACTGTTTGAAGTTACAATTTAATATCTGTTATTAAAATATACATTCTTTCTGGGCCTCACAAAAGGAATATATTTTTCTATAGGGAAAAGTAGTTACTAATTATTTTTCAGTATTCAGTATTGACAAAGACAATACTCTTCAAATCCTTCTGCACCTGGATACACTGATTTGTCTTTCTAGTTCATCATGGAGAAAGCTACAAACTGACTTGCTTTTCTCTGGCCCCAAAGTTCAGGAATGGAACAAAGTCCTTTAAATTTGATCCTGATGAGAAAATATCACCAACTTCTTAGAAGAATTTCAGATTAAGATGCCCTCATTGCACTTGGAGTTGCTGCTTACACTGACAGAGGCCAATCTCAATGGAAGAAGGTAAGAGGAAAAGGGAAAACTGAGGTAGATTAACTGATAGTATTACACCAGTGATATAGCAATTACTTTTATGTGCTTTGATTAATTTGTACATATCAGAGATTAGCTAATGTCCTCAGGTTGTGGGTTGCACTTTTAGAATAAACAACAGAACATATGTGTATTGGTGAAAGAACCATAATACTTCAAACTTCACCTTTTGTTTCATATTACACACAAGTTATATGCCTACCCACAGAATTAAAAAAATAATTTTAAGTTACCTGACCATAAATATTCTTTATAGGTATCTGAAAGATATTGCTAATCAATTTTTAGGATAAATTAAAAATATATTCAACTCTCTAAAATGTGTAATTGAAAAAATTTCTATTAGCATGTTGCCTAGAACAGCTGTAACCTACCAGCTTAAAAAAAATGATATAAGGGCTTAACACACCAAAGTTGAAAACCAAATTTTCAGCACAATATACCAAAGAGATAAGTGTTTCAAATGTAGTTAATAAACATTTAATGAGACTTATCAAAGCAAAACCTCAAAAAGACCTACCAAAAATATAATTAAAATTTAAAGCAAAACCTTATATTTTAAAATCATAATTTTTAAATTGTTTTTTAAGATTTTATTTATTTATTTTTAGAGAGAAGAGAAAGGAGGGATGAAGAGGAGAGAAACGTTGTGTGCTTGGCTCTCACTCACCCCATCCCGGGGACCTGGCCCACAACCCATGTTTATGCCCTGACTGGGAATTGAACCAGCAACCCATTGGTTCACAGGCCAGTACTCCATCCACTGAGCTACACTACCTGGCACTAAACTCAAAATTTCATATATTAATAGTATATGTAATGGAGAGCTGTGTGCAGAATTCAGCCTCAAAACAATCTAGCTACATGATATGGTTTGTAAAACATAGCCCAATTTCTTTCTTACCTAAAACAATGTCCTCTAACTTTATTTAAGAAATATAAAAGTACACCATGGCCAGTGTAGCTCAGTGGATGGAGCACAGGCATGAACCAAAAGGTCTTGGTTCGATGCCCAGTCAAGACATATGCCTGGGTTGCAGGCCAGGTTCCCCGTGGGGGCCATGTGAGAGGCAACTACACATTGATGTTTCTCTCCCTCTCTTTCTCCTTCCCTTCCCCTCACTGCCTTTTGACCCAGCAATTCCACTGCTAGGAGTGTATCCTAAGAACCCTGAAACACCAATTCAAAAGAACCTATGCACCCCAATATTCATACTAGCACAATTTACAATAGCCAAGAGCTGGAAGCAACCTAGGTGCCAGTCACTAAATGAATGGATCAAAAAAACTATGGTACATTTACACAATGAAATTCTATGCAGCAGAAAGAAAGAAGGAGCTCCTACCCTTTGCAACAGCATGGATGGAACTGGAAAGCATTATGTTGAGTGAAATAAGCCAGGCAGTGAAAGACAAATACCATGTGATCTCACCTTTAACAGGGACCTAAACAATGAAACAAATAAGCAAGCAAAATATAACCAAAGACACAGAAATAGATAACAGGCAGACAGGGACCAGAGGGGAGAGGGGAGAGAATTTCAGGGGAAAAGGGGAAGGATTCACAGGAACAAATATAAAGGACACATGGACAAAAATACTAACAGAGGTGGAAATGGGAGGGATGTGGGGATCACCGGGGGGGTGGGCTGGGATGGGAGTAAAAGACAGAAAATTTTACTTGAACAATAATTAAATACAATAAAAAATAAATAAAATATAAAAAATATAAAAGTACAAGGTATATTTCAAATCCTATTATTATGAAATATATTTTTTATGAAAGCAAAAAGTTCCATCCATGAAAAGCTTAAATCTGATGTATTCTACAGTATTTAGGTTAGATTATAAAACTACCCTGATTTCTATTTATATCTTATACCTCTTAAATTTCATATTACAAGATATAATACTTTGGTGAATTATGTTGCATAGAGTATTATTTTTTCCATTGTTGCACCTATTTTGTTTAAGAACTGACTCTGCATAAGATTATAAAGCTGTGTTTAAAATATATAAGATAGCTTTTCTCATTCGGTCTCAATAGACTTTCACGATTACTTTTACCAACTAGTCTTGTTGAAAGGTTTGTAGCATTATAGGTAATGCAAAGTCCATTAGGTCAGGCTCTTCATAGCATGACATGCAGTAAATTACAAGTGCTTCAAGCAGCTCAGTGAATTACAGTTCATCACTTTGAAAGGTTTCCCACTACAATACTACAGATATCAGATCTGGCAGTTAGGATCCAATTAACACCTTGGTCAGAATAATCAGATTGCATGTGTTAAGACTTGTATAATTCATTTATTGCTTTCATGCATCTTCTGTCTGTAGGTAAATTTGCTGCTGTTATTTCAAAGCTCAAAATCAGTATTTCACTTCCTTTTAGGTTATATTTTAAGTTCTTTTGCAGTGCAGTGATATAACTCCCTTTGATTCCTCAATTTAGATCACTTGTCCTGTAGATATTATAGCTTGAGAAATGGCTTGTTTTGGTAGTTTTGTTTTGTACCCTTATCATGATATTGTATATCTAGAATAAAATGACTAGCAATTTTTACTAAACATGTTTTATTTGGTTTACAGAGACAGTTTTCTCCAACATGTTCATTGTGAATCTTGCATAACAACCCTATACACTGTAAATGACATATGCAATGACATTTACATGTGTACCGCCATACAAAACTATTTCCTGCTACACTGAATGTAATACTATTACTGAATGGAAAAAAATTCTGATTTGGTGATATTTTTTTCTAGCCATGGCCAGTTATTTAGAAGAGGTCCTTCAGGGAAAGACTAATGAGGAGAGAATATTCTCATATCTGGTACTTTTGGCCTGTACTTTGATAGCTAGTTTAGTCACACTTTCAAACACTATAGCTAACTGAACAGAAATCTGAAAAGAATAATTTGACCCAAAGGATAATATTGTTTCTTTTTAAAAAAGTCAGATATATAAATTACACTACTGCAATCTTTAAATCGCAATGACCTAATGAATTTTCATTAAAAAAAGCCTAATAAAATTTCCTTACATAGCATCATATCCAGTTATCAGTACTTTATTTATTATAAATCACTGTTTCTTTATTATTTTTTATATTATACCTAATACAGATTTAAGTTTCTAGATTCAGAACACATATTTCAAGTTCAATATAAACTGCCACAGTACCATGAAAACACAGTTAAAAATTTAAAGGGTATATTAAAAATTATTATTATTTATAGGGGAAATATAAGTGATAACACTGGACCTACTGATTAAAAATATGTCCCTAATTTGCTTTTACACAGATAACTATTTAGTGATTAGCAAAGCTTATAAAACTGGTATTTATAGATTCTTTCTTCAAATGGTCATTTCTCTTTTTTTTGTACAATTATACTACACCAGAGGGTCAATCAGATAATGTAAATGCAAATATTTCTTTTTATGAATAATGATAAAAACAATACTAATGAAGATGCAGATAGCAGCAAAAAGCCTGGCTGTGGTGTTAGGCTTTGAAACCAGAAAAATTGAGGATGACTGTTGGGTCGCTCACTTGTTCAACATGTTACTGTGGTTAAGCTATTTAAATTTGCTAAAACATCTCCTCTGTCAGTAAAATAGAGGTAGAAAATCCATTCCAGTCCTGGCTGGTGTGGCTCAGTGGGTTGAGTGTCAGCCTGAAAACCAAAGATCGCCAATTTGATTCCCAGTCAGGGCACATGCATGGGTTGTGGGCTAGGTGGGACCCCCAGCACGGGGTGAGCAAGAGGCAATCACACATTGATGTTTTTCTTCCTCTCTTTCCCCTTCATCCAAAATTAATTAATTAATTAAATAGAAGATCCATTCCATTAATTTATTCTTAGGATTGTGATAATATATGTAAACACATAACACAACAACCACTCAAATTATTGTTCTTCCCTATTTCCTTCTTTTTTTAAATTTTTTTATTGATTATGCTGTTACAGTTGTTCTATTCCCCCTTTCATTCCCCTCCACCCTGCCCCCCATCCCCACCATTACCCCCCCTTTAGTTTATGACCATGTGTCTCAAGTCCTTTAGATTCTATATTTCCCATGCTATTCTTGCCCCCCCCATCTATTTTCTATCTACTGTCTATGCTACTTATTTTCTGTACCTTCTCCCCCCCTTCTCCTCCTCCCACTCCCCTGTTGCTAACCCTCCTTGAGATCTTCATTTCTATGTTTCCACTCCTGATCTAGCTGTCCTTTTAGTTTGCTTTCGTTTTAGGTGTGGTTGTTAATAACTGTGAGTTTGTTGTCCTTTCACTGTTCATGTTTCTTTAACTTCTTTTTCTTAGATAAGTCCCTTTAACATTTCATATAAGGGCTTGGTGATGATGAACTCCTTGAATTTGATCTTATCTGAGAAGCACCTTATCTGTCCTTCCATTCTAAATGAAAGTTTTGCTGGATAGAGCAATCTTGGATGTAGGTCTTTGGATTTCATGACTTGGAATACCTCTTTCCAGCCCCTTCTTGCCTGTAAGGTCTCTTTTGAGAAATCTGCTGACAGTCTGATGGGGACTCCTTTGTAGGTGACTGTCCCCTTAGCTCTTGCTGCTTCAAGGATTCTCTCCTTCATTTTAATCTTGGCTAATGTAATGATGATGTGCCTTGGTGTGTTCCTTCTTGGGTCCAACTTCTTTGGGACTCTCTGAACTTCCTGGATTTCCTGGAAGTCTATTTCCTTTGCCAGATTGGGGAAATTCTCCTTTATTATTTGTTCAAATAAGTTTTCCACTGGTGGCTGTTCCTTTCCCCCTTCTGCTACCCCTATAATTCGGATGTTGGAGCGTTTAAAGATGTCCTGGAGGTTCCTAAGACTCTCCTCATTTCTTTGAATTCTTGCTTCTTGACTCTTTTCTGTTTGGCCATTATTTGCTTTCTTCTGGTCCACTCCATTGATCTGAGTCCCAGTTTCCTTTTCATTGCTATTGGTGTCCTGTGCAATTCCATTCATTTCAATTAGTTTCGCCTTCATATATTTGTCTAATTTGTCGGTATAATCAACCAGTTCTGTGAGGATCCTGATGACCAGTGTTTTAAACTGTGCGTCTGAGAGTTTTGCTATTTCTTCATCGCTTAGATCTATGGGCTCTGGGGCTTTGAGATCTTCTTGCAACATTTTTGGTCTGTTCTGGCCCTTTAAGTGTGAGAAGCGGTGCCTTGGACTCCCAGGTCGCTGGGTTGTGACGCTGTATGCGGGGGCGTGGTCAGAGCGGGAAAATGGCAACCCCCTCTGCTGTTTCTCACAGCTGGGTGAGGATCAGCGTCTTAGGTGGTTCACGTGGGCCGGGCCACTCAGAGTGGCTGGGTTATGACGCTGTATGTAGAGGTGGGGTCAGAGCAGGGAAATGGCGGCGCCCTCCACTGCCGCCCACTGCGGGGACCCGCCGGGCCCGGTCCAACCGCCCACTCCCTTGCCCATTCACCCGAGCACAAATGTGCGACCACTGTCAACACGCATCACCACTCCTCCGCTGTCTCCCCCACAGTTGCTCACCGGGTCGCTCGCTCAGTCGCTCACTAGGTCCAACCCTGTGCCCAGATTCCGCGCCTGAGTCCGTCTGACCGAGTTTTCCTGTGCAATCCCGCTTCACCAGCCACTGGTTTCACCCCTTACAGGTCAGGCTGAAGAATTTGTTGTTAACGGACTTCAGAAAAGTTCAATTTTCCGTGTTCTGGCTGTGTTTTCTGTTGCTAATATTAAGTTGTCTCTAACCTTGGTTGTGTGAGAAGGCATGGCACATCCACCTATGCCTCCATCTTGGCGGAAGTCCCCCCTATTTCCTTCTTTACTCTGATAAACTTCAAGAGACTTAATTACATATAACAAATTGCCTCAGTTTATATGACAACTGGTATGCTAAGAGAGATTATCTTACCTATAGTCTCTATTCAGATTAAATTCTAAAAACATCAAAAAGTTTGGGGATCTCATAATCTATACTGAGTCCGGAGGGGTTTATACCATAAAGTAAAAGAAAATAAAACAAAGCCATGAACAGTATCTGTTAATAGTGTTTGTTATGTGAGTGCATTTATGCATTCTACTATTTATTCAAAAGGGATATTCCAGTACAAAGTATATGCCAAACTGAAGATTTCATTTTGGTTTGTTGTGCTGCAGGCAAATTTTGCCTGAGAAAGCATGTCTATGTTAAATGTCAGCCCAGAAGCATACCCAAAGTAGCCTAAGCCCTTTAGGGACTAACTTGCAGCAAGTTCTATCAGTACCTATTATTTGGTTTTAAAAGGGTTTTAACTCTTGTTCACAAGATTCTTCATGTCTTAGGTTCCATTTTCTGTTTTTGGTTTTGTCTGTACTAGTTATCCACTTTTTTAGGATCTAGGTTTTTCCTTTCTCCAACACTGGCTCTAGGTTCTAATCATCACTTCAATTTGTTATATAACTTTAAAAATAATTTATTTGTTTATTATTAGAGAGAGGAGAAGAGAGGGAAGAAAAGGAGAAGCACATGGATTTGAGAGAGAAACATTGATTGGTTGCCTGTTTCTTGTACCCTAACTCACAAACCAGGCATGTGACCTGACTAGGAATTTAACCAATGACCTTTCATTTTGGGGGACAACGTCCAACCAACTGAGCCACATCGATCAAAGCTTGTTATAAAATGTTTAAAGACTAAACCCTCCTGTAGTCATTCAGTCATCCAACCAGTCTGTTAAGTTCTAGTAGTGGATAAGAAGGTAAGTAAATGCACAATTAGATTCAGTGTGGCAAGTGGCAAGATAGAAGAATTCACAGAAAAAAATAAGACCTTCATCATGGCATAATAGGGAAAGGCTTTTAAGAGGAAGTAATGCTTAAGTTAAGTTTTAATAAATAAGAATAAAGAATATTGAAAGGCTTCTTTAGGTAGAAGTAAGGCATGGGTAAAAGAAGTGAAATGTCATTCCTTATGATTGGGGTCTGTGATACATATAACAGAGATAGGTAGGAGCCAGACTGTGAGAAGACCATGACTATTAAATTCAGAAGGCTATTAAAAATTTCTTCTACTAGCATTGCTTTAGTAGTGGGTAGGAAAATATCAAGAAACTGAGGATTTTTTTAAAAAGTGATATGAGTAGATTTGAATTTTAGGAACACCCATATTAATATTGCTAGTTAGGAGATCACTGTGAACATTTTAGATTACTTGAGTGGAATATAAAGAAAAAAGTTGAGAGATATTAAATAATTAGAACATATAAGACATGATTTATTAGAAACTTTGAGAGAAAAGGAGCAATATAGGTGACTCATAGTGCCTAAGCAGATGATGGTCTCATTTATTAAAGTAAAGAAAAAAGAAAGAGGGTTAGTTTTGAGTAGAAAGGTAATAAATTTAAGGTTGGGCACACTGAGTTTAAGAGTTCTGTGATATCACTAAGTAGGATTGTTGACTATACTGTTATATACGTGGCTCTTGAGCCAGAGAATGATGGGCTCAGATTTAGATCTGAGAGTCATTAGAATATCAGTGGTAGTTGAAGTAATAGTACAAATGAAGTTACCCATATTTCTGTATAAAATGTGTAGGATGGGAGCAGAGGGCTGAGCAGAGGCTTCCGGAAAGTTAATTTGCTAACCAAATAGTTAATGAACACCCATAATGCAAAAGTCACTGACTATGTGTTGAGTAAATAATGGTAAGCTAGTAAAATCAACATCTCTTCTTGCTCCATCCTTTTCTTCTTCCCTTTCTTTTTTCCTCCTTCCCTTGCTTCCATCAACAATTATTTATTAGTCACCTACTCTATATCAGACACAAGAATAATGCATAAATGATTTCTATACTTACAAAGCTTATATTTTAATCAAGGAAAAATAAATTACATCAGTTAACTGATGTAATAAATAAAACAATTGTAAGCTTTTATATATTCCAGAAGGTCATAATGAAGAGTTAAATACCACATGGCGAGGGAGAACATCTTAGATTGTATAAGGTTAAAAACAATCTCTCTGAGATGTAGTATTTAAGGTAAGATTTGTTGGATAAGAAGAAGCCACATATTGACAGAATCAAAAAATGTTCAAAATAAGGTTGAAAAAGCTCACCCACACTTGAACTTGACCTGCAAGGGAATGAGAGGGAGATGAGGCTGAATAGGTCAGCAAGGGCCCATTGGAGCCTCTGTTTACATCTTAATAGAATAGATCACAACACATCTGTGCAACTAATTACTTACCTGACAAATATGGAAAGTAATCTAAAGGGAAAAGCAAACAACAGAAAAGCATTGTAATTTGAGAGCATACAGAGGAATTAAGGCCTGCAAAGGATATTGAGAAGTCCCAGTTTAAGAAGTCTCATGGGAAATAAGGAGAATGGTATGGAAAATAAAGAAAAGGAAGTATTTTAAGAAAGAAATCATAACCAACAAAGTTAGGTGAAACAAAGGATTAAGACTATGATAAGATGTTTTGTGTCTTGTTCCATATGGAGGTTAATGAAATGGGCTGCATAACCTCATGGAAGGGTTGACTGAGGAGTAACATTATAGAACGAAGAAGAAAAAACAGGCAGTAATAGGCAGACTTCCGGCCAAGTTGGAGGCATAGGTAGATACATTGTGCCTCCTTGTACAACCAAAAGAAGAATGACAACACATTTAAAAACAAAAATAACCAGAACTGTCAGAAAATCAAACTGTATGGAAGTCCAGCGACTAAAGACTTAAAGAAACATTCACCAAGGCAGGTAGGAGGGGCAGACACAGGTACGTAAGGTGGAGAGGACATGCGGCAAGGTGGCGGCTGGCAGACTAGGCTAGGTGGTGGGTGGCTGGTGGGCTGGGTGGTCCCACATTTGCTTATGGATAAACCAGGAAAAAAACTAGGAAGTGAGACAGACAACACAACCCAGGGTTCCAGAGAGGGGAAATAGAGCTTGAAAACTTCTGACTGAAAAAAACAGTGGGGGTTGAAGCAGTGGAAGAAACTCCCAGCCTCACAGGACAGAGTTCATTGGAGAGACCCATAGGGATCTAGAATGTATACAAAACCACCCACCTGGGAATTGGCGTCAGAGGAGTCCAATTTGCTTGTGGGTAGTGGAGGAAGTGACTGAAAGCTGGCCGAGAGCAGAGCAAGCATCACTTTTCCTCTTGGACCCCTCCCCTACATACAGCACCAGAACGAAGCAATGTGGGTTGCCCTGCCCTGGCCAATACCTAAGGCCCTGGCCCCTAACTACATAACAGGTGCACCAAGACAAAAAAAAAATAGCCCAAATGAAAGAACAGAATAAAACTCCAGAAAAAATACAACTAAGTGATGAAGAGATAGCCAACCTGTCAGATGTACATTTCAAAACCATGGTAATCAAGATGCTCACAGATACGGTTAAATATGATTACAAAACAGAGGAAAGAGTGAAGGCTATGAAAAGTGAATTAAAGGAAAATACACAGGGAACCAACAGTGACAGGAAAGAAACCAAGACTCAAATAAACAGTTTGGACCAGAAGGAAGAAATAAACATTCAACCAGAACAGAATGAAGAAACAAGAATTCAAAAATATGAGGAGAGGCTTAGGAACCTGTGGGACACCTTTAAACATCCCAACATTCAAATCATAGAGGTGCCAGAAGGAGGAGGGGAAGAGTAAGAAATTGAAAATTTAGTTGAAAAAATAATGAAGAATGTCCCTAATCTGGAAAAGAAAATAGACTTCTAGGAAGCCCAGGAAGCTCAGAAAGAAGTTGGACCCAAGGAAGCACAAATTAAGGCACATCATAATTAGATCACCCACGATTAAAGATAAGGAAAGAATCTTAAAAGCAGCAAGAGAAAAGGTGAGAGTTACCTGTGAAGGAGTCCCCATAAGACTATTAGCTTCTTTCTCAAAAGAAACATTGCAAGCAAGAAGGGGCTGGAAAGAAGTAATCCAAGTCATGAAAGTCAAGGACTTCCATCCAAGATTACTCTCTCCAGCAAAGCTATCATTTAGAATAGATGGGCAGATAAAGTGCTTCCCAAATAAGATCAAGTTAAAGAAGTTCATTCATCATCACCAAGCCCTTATTATATAAAATGTTAAAGGGACTTATCTGAGAAAAAGAAGATCAAAATCTATGAACAGTAAAATGACAACAAATTCACAACTATCTACAATTGAACCTGAAAAAACAAAAATAAACTCAGCAAACAACTAGAACAGAAACAGAATCCCAGCAATGAAGATCATAAGGAGAGTTATCAGTGTGAGGGGAATAATGGGGGGAAAGGTAGAGGGAATAACCAGCATAAATAGTAGGTGTAAAATAGACCGTGGGAAGTTAAGAGTAGTACTGGAAATGTAGAAGCCAAAGAACTTATATATGCAACCCATGGACATGAACTAAAGAGGGGGGTGTGGGTGGGAGGGGAAGTGTAGGGCTGAGGGGAATAAAGAGAGAAAAAATGGGACAAGTGTAATAGCATAATCAATAAAATATATTTAAAAATTTTTTAAAGTTGGTATAAAAAAAAGAAAAAAATGGCGGATTGGAGATAGAAGACCATTCTGATGGTAGGTTCTGATGGAAGTAAGTTATAGGATTGCCAAGCTAGAAGAGTTTGTGGATTCCACAAAGTCTCCATTTTTAAAGAAGATTTGGAGTATGTTTCTCTGTTGAGGTACATTAATTAGTAGTAGAAGGTGCTGTAAGGACATGAGAAAAATGCAATGCAAAGTCCTTTCATAGGCAGCAGAAAATTACATCTAAAGCAACAAGTGGTACATCTAGAAAATGAAAAGACAGCCTCGAGAATAGGAGAAAATTTGCAAACCACATATTCAATAAGGGTCTAAAATATTATTATATACATATGTGAAACTTATACAGCTCAATCACAAAAATCCAAATAATCCAATTAAAAATGAGCAAAGGGTCTGACTAGATATTTTCCAAAGACTATGTACAAATGGCAAGCAGGTACACAAAATGTTTCCCAAAATCACTAATCATCAGGAAAATGCAAAACAAAACCACAATGAGATATCACCTCACACCTGTGAAATATCTATTATTAAAAAGATAAAACAAATATTAGGATGTAGAGAAAAGGGAACCCTGTTCACTGTTGGTGGGAAGGTAAACTGGTGTAGTCACTATGACAAGGAATATGGAGGTTCTTCAAGAAATTAAAAGTAGAGCTACCCCACTTCTAGGTTTATATTTAAAGGAAATATAATCAATATTTGAAATAGTCTTCTGCACTCTCATGTTTATTGCTACATTATTCAAAAAACCAAGATACAGAAACAAACTAACTATCCATCAACAGACAAATGGAAAAAATGTGTTGCATATATAAGTAATAAACTATTATTCAGCCATAAAAATTAAGAAACTATGGATAAAACTGGAGGGCATTATACCAAATGCAATATGCCAAAGACAAGTATTGCATGTTATCTATTATATGTATAATTTAAAAATATAAGTCAAAATCATAGAAATAGAGAGTAGAAAAGTGGTTGCCAGGGACTGGGGAGGTAAGAGAAATAGGGAGAGAGGTGGGTAAAAGGTACAAATTTTCAGTACTAAAACAAGTAGGATTGAGCATCTAATGTATAACATACTGATTACAGTTGATAACACTATCTTGTATAATATAAATTTACTAAAATAGTAGAACTTGATTGTTCTCACACAGACAAAAAAGTAATGTGAGGTAATGAATGTGTTAATTAACATCCTAATGAATGTAACCCTTTCAAAACCCTTTTGCAATGTATACATATATCAAATCATTTTGTATGCTTCATATAACTTACAATTTTATTTGTCAATTTTACCTCAATAAAGATGGGGGAAAGCAAGAGGAAGACATACTACTCCTACATACAAGGTCTGTTCAGAAGGTATCCAGTCATGTAATATGAAAAATAGGGACATTTATTAAAGAAGCTACAAGATTCAAGAAACATTGTACATAGGACAATGACACCTCAGTCCCTTTCAGTATGTATCTTGGGACCTCACACAGTTCTCCCAATCTGCCCCATCATATTTTCCTGAATCTCATTGACGGTCTGATATCTCTTCCCCTTCAAAAGTGACTTTAGTTTTGGGAGAAGCCAGAAGTCATAGGGCACCAAATCTGTATTGTAAGGGGGCTGAGTCACCTGGGTGATTTGACATTTCACCAAAATCTCTGCACAAGATATGATGCATAAGTAGGCACATTGTTGTGATGAAGCTGCCAATCACCTATTGCCCATAGTTGTGGCCCTCTGAGTTACTGAAATATGTTCCTCCGAAGAATGTTCAAGCTTAATGAAACATCTGATGCAGATTTGTTGCTCCACTTTCGCAGTCATTTTTAATGAAATGGCCACATAGTACAAATGCTCCATCAACAGCGTCTACTGCCCCCACCAACTAGTACATGGAAGTCATCACTGTTCGTACATATGCATTCCAATCCACTGTCCTTGGCTGTTAGATT
This sequence comes from Artibeus jamaicensis, assembly GCF_021234435.1. Taxonomy (NCBI): domain Eukaryota; kingdom Metazoa; phylum Chordata; class Mammalia; order Chiroptera; family Phyllostomidae; genus Artibeus; species Artibeus jamaicensis. Next base: position 5,424,405 of record NW_026521717.1, read on the forward strand.
ACATCAATGTTACCCAAACTGTTCTTATATTAACAATGTCTGGTCTTTTTCCAGACAGACCTCCTATATTACTTTAGCTTGTTGTTGATGATAATGATCTTTTCCTCCATTATGTCTTCTGATTGAATGCTGTGTTAATATATTAAAAAAATACTCTGGCTACCTCACACTTTACATCAGAATATATTTCAAAAGATAAAGATTTAATTTTAAAAAAGGAAATAATAAAATTGCAGACAAAGTATGTTGAGTAATGTTTAATAATTTGGGGGGAATAAAAGTCTACTAACAGTGGCACAGAACCCAGAACCTATAGAAGAAAATATCAATAAAATCGATTGTATTTAAAAAACTGCATATTAAAAACCAAAATCAAAATTAAAGGTAAATGATAAAGTGGGAATAATAACTATACTCAGAATTTCCCTAATACATAAAACGGTCCTATACATAAGAAGAGAAAAAAAAAAACAATCGATAGAAGAGTGGGCAATGTACAGTTTGCAGACAATGCCTTTTACATATAAAAATATGTTCAACCCAATTCATGATAAAAGAAATCAAATTAAAGATATTCTGAAAATCCTATCAGATTGGAAAACATCAATCTGATAGTACAAATACCATTGTACTGATGAACTTGTAGAAAGCAGACATTAGCATACAGAAATAAAAAAGACAACAGATTTACAGAAAACATATTAGTAATATCTACCAAATTTACAAATAAACTAACCCTTTGACTTAGGAATTCCAGTTCTGAAAACTTATCCTCTGTTATATTTGTTTTTCATTTGTTTGTTTGTTTTTGTATATTGTTATGGTTTTGTTTTTGGAGAAAGTGGAAACCATAACATTTGTATGATAATGTTTAAATATATACTGTAATGTTTAAATGTATCAATTTAACTGGGTCATGGGGAGGCCCAGATAATTGCTTAAACATTATTCTGGGTATGTCTGTGAGGGTGTTTTGGATGAGATTAACATTTGTTTTTTTTCTAACTTTTGACTTTTCAAAAATGTATACTAAATTTAATGGAGTGACATTGGTCAATAAAATTATATAGGTTCCAGTGTACAATTCTATAATACATCATCCGTATATTGTATTGTGTATTCAACACCCCATCAAATCTCTTTCCATTACCATTTATCCCCCTTTACTCTTTTCTACCTCCCTCTACCCCTCTTTCCCTCTGGTAATTGCCATACTATTGTTGTCTGTGTCTATGAGTTTTTTTCTTAATCTCGTCACACTTTTCACTCAGTCCCCCAACACCCCTCCACTCTGACAGTCTATTCTTTGCTTCTATGCTGTTTATATTTTATTAGTTTATCTATTTATCTATTTATTGTATTGCTGTTCAAGTACAGTTGTCCCCCTACCAGCACTCCCCCCACCACTGCCCCCCCACCATCCCCACCCCTCTCCCTTGATTCCACCACAGCTTGGTTTTGTCCATGTATCCTTTATAAGTTGCTCCTGTAAACTCTTGACCCTTCCCCCCAACCCATTATATCCTTCCACCTCTTCTTTGGTTACTGTCAGTTTGTTCTTAATTTCAATATCTTTGGTTATATTTTGCTTGCTTGCTTGTTTGTTTTGTTAATTAGGTTCCACAAAAAAGTGAAATCATATAGTATTTGTCTTCACCTCCTGGCTTATGTCACTTAATATAATGCTTCTCAGTTATGTTTGTACATATGTGAAATGACATGTTCAAACTATTCATCGATGCATTTTTTGCTTGCAGCAATACATTAGAAACATCCCAGGTAATAATCAGGATTCTGGTTAAATTACATCCATCATCCATCGAAGAAGCACTATCCAGTAACAGATATGAATGAAAAGGCTCTTTATGAATTGCTAAAAATAATTTCCACAATATATTTTTTAGTACAAATGGCAAGGTGCAAAACTGTCCTCAGGTTACTACATTTGTGTAAAATACACAGATTGCTTAAGTATGAATAGAGAGTGTCCTTAGAAAGATATCCAAAAAAACTATAATATTGGTCGTCTCTGGAAGGAAACTGTCTGTGCGATAGGGGTGGCCAAAACATTTATTGTTTTTATATTTTTGAATTTTAACCTATGTAAATGTATTATTAATTAAAAAATTTAAATGCAGTTATAGGACACATTAAGATTATAAATCATTCAGTTTTTTAAGATGCATTCCAAGATTATTGCCACAAAGAGGCAATCAAATGCAAAATACATAATGTTAAATACTTCCCCCCAGTTTTAAATTACTACAAAATATCCACTAAGCAAAACCACTGACATAATAAATAATACAAAGTAATTTGGCTGTGACTTTAATGTTAAAATATTTTGTTAGGCTAATGAAGTTTTCCAGTGAAATACATAAAAATATTGTAATGCAGTATTAATAAAGAAATAATTATGATTTGAAATAAATGGGTGAGACAAAAATTATGTAAAATGTGTCAGATTTCTTCAGGAATACCATGAAAATATAATTTATATTGATAAAGTACTTTTCATCAGTGGATATCAAAGACTTTATAAGTGTTATTATTTTATACATCTGACAAAACCTGAAAATGGTAGACAATTACTAACCTTTGGTTAGAGGAATATAAAAAATGCCCAAGTGTATGTCAAGTCCTGCATTCCTCACTTAACAGTACCACTATTTTAGAATCAGGTTTCCTGACATTCCATCGCATTTTCATCAAAGATTACAACTGCACCTTCAACATTATTAACCTTCCATTGAACACTGTTCCTTGATCACAGATTTCTCCAAACCTTTACTAAACTTTACTTCTTCACTCATTCAATCCCTGAGAAGACTTTTTATTTTTTAATATGTACTTCATGAAGCTTCTAAGCCTACAGATTTGCCTATCCATAACTTGTGGGTCCTAGATATGCATCCACAGCAGGTGATGTGGAAACATTAAGTCCTATATTATAACAATCAGACTATATGATGTGTGAGAGTACTACATATTCTTCCCATTAGAGAAGTGAGTATCCAAGATTCCTTCCCCTCCAGTCACAGAATCTTCCAGATTATATCCAAAGGCCAATATTTATCTTTCCATCTTTGCCAAGTAACACTAAGGGGAAAGAAGTGTGCTAGTATGAACCATGTCCAGTTGCATCTCTAGGCATTTTTAAACACTTTGCTCTAATATTTTTACATGTAATTATTTTTATAGTGTCCCTAAAAATTAGCTTTGGAAATTTTTTTCATAATGACTCTAAATTACATTTCATTCTTATTCTATTCTCAACTCCTTTCTTTCTGCTTCATACTCTCTGCACTTCCTCACTTTGTTCCACTCCCTCCCTTGTTCACTTTCTTACTATCATTTGTCTGTACACCTATATGCATGAATGCAGCTTTCTTTGTTCACACTGAGACAATATGATTGCTATTCTTATCAGTACCTTAGACCAAATCTCCAAGGATGTAATTGTGGTTTGATTACCACCAAGATGTTCTCAGTAAAGATGTTTTCCTTTAGAAAGAATAAAAAAGAATACCATTATAACTCATGGTGTTGGATAAGATGGATGTAAAGAGAGAAAAACTTCCTGGAGGCCATTTAATCAGTAACAAATATATATTTTAAGTATGGAGCTAAGTCCTGTGAACTTGCCTATAAAGGCATCCTGCTTTAAGTTGTTTCCAGCATGTTTAATGCTGTTTATTAAGAGCATAGGGTGGTATTTGGCACAAAATAGATATAGTCAAAATATATTTCAAAAAACACATTAATGAAGGAATATATGTTCACATACCAGCTATTTGTTTTGTCTGAATAGTTTGTAGCATTTGATGATTAGAAAACAGAAAAATTCTTATGAAATGTTTTAGAGGGCATAAAAATGTAATACAATGCTTTATCTGTGGTCTTTTTAACATAAAAGCACCTTAAATACTAAACTAAAAAAAATAATACAGTAGGACTTGATTGAAATGTTTGTAACTGTTCACCTGGGTGACTCAGTAAAATTCCATGTTTCCAAATCAGAAAAAAAAATCAGAGCAAATTTCATTTTGTATGTTTCCAGTAATGCAAATAGGGTTTACACATGTGTTTCTTTTGGCATCTTCAAGAAGAAGCATTATGGCACAAAACAATTCCATCGCTTTTTCAATTACTCTTGAAAAACTCACTACAGATGTCCAAAGACAGGAGGTGATATATTTCTTTTGCTTTAACTACAGAATTTTACACATTTCATCTCAAGTTATTTCTCTTCCCAGAAACTTCAGCATTGAGATAGGAATAACAGTATAAGGAGAAGCAAAAAAAAGTGCTAAGAGTTATTGGACATCATTCATTTTTAGTAAACCAATTCACATTAGGAAACCTCTGATTTTTATAGTTATTACTCTATTCTCTGTTCTGTATTATATAAAAATACCTAATATGCCATTTTTAAATGCATCTGTTAAATGTCTGTCTTTCCCCTTATGTGGTTAAGTTCTTTAAGGATAAAAAATTTGTATTATTCTCTTAGGTATACAAACACAGTCTTTAGCATTTTGCTGGTGTATGGTAAAACTTGGTTAATATTTATTAACTAAAATATATAATAGGTAAATGTAGAAATGTGCATAAAATAATCTCTCTTTAAAATTGTTTCTTTAAAATCACAAATGTAATATGTTTAATGTTGGATCACCTCTGATTTCATTATCTTCACTACCATCAAGAGTTGATACATTTTTCATATTATGAATAACCATGAAATGAAGGTTATTTTATTTTGTTTAAAAAGTAATATACATTTGACAAGAAGCCAGCCAAGATGGAGGCATAGATAGAAACACTTCACTTCCTCACACAACCAAAAGAAGGATAACAACCAATTTAAAACAATAAACAACCAGAACTGCCAGAAAATCAAACTGCATGGAAGTCCAACAGCCAAGAAGTTAAACATTTATCCAGACCAGCAGGAGAGGAGGAGATGGTCAGCCAGGCAAAGATGATTCCTGGAAAGGCAGCACACCACACACGTGAGTTGGGGGCTTGCTGACTGAGAAACAAAAGACTCAGAACCTCTAGCTGTAAAATCCTGTTGGGTTCTTGAAGTCAAGAGAAACTCCCAGCCTCACAGGAGAGTTCATTGGAATGTGGAACTAGAGCTGAGCAAGTAAGTCCCTTCTGACTGGTCTCCCCAAGACTGTGCTACAATGCAGCAAAGAGAGTTACCCCACCTCGGTGAACACCTAAGTCTCCACCCCTTACAACATAAAAGATGTGCTGAGATGAAGAAATATGGCCCAACTGAAAGAACAGATCAAAACTCCAGAAAAGGTACTAAGTGATAAGAGATAGCCAACCTATCAGATGCAGAGTTCAAAACACTGGTAATCAGGATGCTCACAGAAATTATTGAGTTTGGTTGCAAAATGAAGAAAGAAATGAAGCTTATACAAAGTGAAATAAAGGAAAATATGCAAGGAACCAATAGTGAAGGGAAGGAAACTGGGACTCAGATCAATGATTTGGAGCAGAAGGTAGAAATAAACATTCAATCCAAACAGAATGAAAAAAAAGAGAATACAAAAAAAAGGAGAAGTTTAGAAACTTCACAAATAACTTTAAGTCCTTCAATTTCCAAATCACATGGGTGCCTGAAAGAGAAGAGGAAGAACAAGATACTGAAAGCTTATTTGAACAAATAATGAAGGAAAACTTCCCCAATCTGTCAAAGAAAACAGACTTCCAGGAAGTCTAGAAAGCCCAGAGATTCCCAAAGAAATTGGACTCAGGAAGAACACACCAAGGCACATCATAATTAAGTTACCCAAGATTAAAGATAAGGATACAATCTTAAAAGCAGGAAGAGGAAAGGAGTTATCTACGAAAGAGTTCCCCTAAGATTACGAGGTGATTTGTCAAAAAAAAACGTTACACACAAGAAGGGGCTGGAAAGAAGTATTCAAAATCATGAAGGCAAGGATCCACATCCAAGATTACTCTATCAAACAAAGCTATCATTTAGAATGGAAGGGGATATAAAAATGCTTCCCAGATAAGGTAAAGTTAAAGGAGTTCATCATCACCAACCTCTTATTATATGAAATATTAAAGGGATTTATCTAAGAAAAAGAAGATAAAAAACTATGACCAGTAAAATGACAACAAACTCACAGCTTGACAACTGAACCTAAAGAACAAAACCAAAATAAGCAAACATCTAGAAGAGGAACAGAATCACAGAAATGGAGATCACATGGAGGTTTATTAGTGGGGGAAAAAGGTACAGGGAATAAGAAGCATAATTGGTAGGCATAAAATAGAGAGGGGGAGGTTAAGAATAGTATAGAAAATGTAGAAGCCAAAGAACTTATATATATGACCCATGGACATGAAATAGGTGGGGGGAATGCAGGTGGGAAGCAGTTTGCAGGATGGAGGGGAATAAAGGAGGGGAAATGGGACAACTGTAATAGCATAATCAATAAAATATATTTTTAAAAGAATAGTATAGGAAATAGAGAAGCCAAAGAAGTTATATGTACAACCCATGGACATGAACTAAGGGGAGAGGGAATGCCAGAGAGTGGGAGGTTGCAGGGTGGAGGAGGAAAAGGGGAGAAAAAATGGGACCACTGTAAAAGCATAATCAATAAAATATACTTAAAAATAAATAAAAATGAAAACTTTCACAAAGATAAAAAAATAAATATACATTCATTCACATTCACTTGGAAAATGCGAAAATCTAGAAAGAATTTTAAAAGTCATAGTTTTTTCAAGCAAAGCCCATTCCTTTTGTATATATAGAAAGTTTTCACTTTATATAGTCTGGATGTGTAAGAATTTCAGCTGCTATAATTTAGGTAAATAAATAAGTCTCTCAACAACACAGTTCAGATTTAATTACCACAATATATTAACTATGAATAACTGTATGAAGTATAAACTTTGATGCTTGATCTTTATTCCATAAATCACTACATATATAGATGCACTTAATAATCCATAGCAGAAGATTTCTGTTAATCCATACTCACAGGAGCTATGAAGATAATAAGTGTATATTGTGTTAATTTGCTAAGTTTGGGGAAGTTGTTAAGCAGCACTATAAAGGTAATATATTAGTCATAAAAATTTGATTCACAAACTTTTTTATTCAATACTCTGTGGATATGGCTCCAGAGTCTTTAGTCATTGGGTATTACAGAGGAATAAAATCTGAAGTCAGTTCATTTTACCCACCCTATTTGTTGGAAACCATTTTCCCCACCTGAATAATTATAAAATTACTTCCTTTGTACAAGTGTGCCAATATCAAGGTAAAAATTTCTCTCTATTTCCCTCTCCCCCTAAATTTTTATATTTTATATTCATTTGTTTTTAAGAATAATTTCTTGTATTTTATGTCAGATTTCTGTGTTTATTTCAAATGTGATTTCCCCCCATTAAAACAAATGTTTGTGTTCAGGAATTCCTATTACTTTTAGGTTTGAGCTGCATTTTTTGTCTTATTTATTATGGTTACACATTTTAAAACCTTTGTACATTTTCTTTTCTTTAGATTTTATTTATTTATCTTTAGAGGGGAAGGGAAGGAGAGAGGGAGAGAAATATCAATGTATGGTTGCCTCCTATGCATCCCCTGCTGGGAACTGGCCTACAACCCAGGTATGTGCCCTGACTGGGAATCAAACTGTGATCTTTTGGTTCACAGACCTGCGCTCAATCCACTGAGCTACACCAGCCAGGGCTGTACATTTTCTTTATATTTCTTTATTTCATTTACATATGGAAGAGAATAATTTCCCTCCAATATTAGGAATTTGACTTACAGTGTCAGTACTACTTTTAACCACTATGTCTCCAAAGCAAAAGTTCATTCTGATATTGAATTTTAATTTCCTGTAATCTTTTTTTATCCTGTTTCATCTCACTCTTTTCAAACTTAATACAATTTCCTTCTCATCCCAGTCTGTTCTGATCTTATAGCTTTCTCTGTTTTATGAAATCCATGTTTTCTAGAATCCTGTGAAGATATCAAACAGTTTTACATTTATTTTGGATAATATAGTAAAAGTGTTCTTTGAATGCATCCCTCCTCTCAGTTTGTAGAAATAATTTCTTTTGTTCTACATTTTCCATCTGTTCCTTCTTAAGTAATGGCATATTTAGCCTCGCACTTGTCAACAGACAGGTTTGGTGAATTATAGGTGGATTTATCACAGTGTCCATCTACATGGATAAGACTGAATCTTTTCCATTCTGCATCCACAGCTTTATAAAATAAATAAATATTATCTCAATTTTCATCAGGCTTTCATTTAGTGTAGTTTTGCTAGATCAAGGTAGAATCCTTACTCCCCTCCTCACTAACATCTTTGTATAACAAAACAGCATAGGTGTTAAAAGCATAGGCTCTAGAATCAGCCACATTGAATGAATGGCCCAAGTTTCAATAGCAATGCTATCATGGCCAAGTCATTTAAATTTTCTCTACTTCATATTCCTTAGTAAAATGGGCAATAATAATGCAGCACTTTCATTATCTCTGGTTTTTGCTCTCCATGGTTTCAGTTGCCCAAAGTCAACCATGGTAAGAAAATATTAAATAGAAAATTATGGAAATAAACAACTTATACGTTTTAAATTATGTTTTGTTCTGAGTACTGAGATGAAACCTCATGGTGCCATCTTATACTGCTCCTGCTCAAGTAATTCTTATTTTAAATAATAAAAGCTCCAAAGCTTAAGAACAATGATTCTGCCAATTCAGATCTGCCAAAAAGAAGCTGTAAAATGCTTCCTTTAGGTAAAAAGCTGAAAGTTCTAGACCTAACAAAAGAAAAAAAAAATGTGTGCTGAGAGGTGGCTAACATCTAATGGTAAAAATGAACCTTGTATCCATGAAGTTGTAGTTTTACTATCAAACCTCAAACTACAAAAGTTATGGCCATAGTGCACAATAAGTGATTAGTTAGGATAGAAGAGGCATTAAATTTGTGGGTGGAAGATGTGAACAGAAAAGTGTTCTGATTGACAGCAATGTGTTGTACCAGAAAACATTGTATGTATACAAAGACTTCAACAACAAACTCCCTGAAATAAGTGGCCACGTTCACAAACATTTTATGATTGTATATTGTTATAATTGTTCTCTTATTAGTTTTTGTCATTAATCTCTTATTATGCCTAATTTATAAATTAAACTTTTCCATAGATATATATGTATAGAAAAAACAGGGTTTTTTTGTATGTATAGAAAAATGCAGAAGTAGGGGCTGCGCTCCTGAGTGAGAAGTGCCTGCATGAGAGCTTGGAAAAAGATGTGCTCCAGGACATGAGGGGATAACTGCCCAGGTGAAAGGGGAAACCATGCAGCTTTTCCAGAATGGAGATCCCTGAAGCCAGGTGAAGAAGAAAGCCACATGCTTTTGGTGGAGTGCGAACCCCTACGGCTTTGGTAGAAGACCCCCACTCAGCTTTGGGGTGCCCATTTGGCCACGTGGACTAGAAAGCAGGAGAGACTTTGACTGGAACTGGGTACAAAGAACTCTTGCCAGTGGACCATGAGAGGGTCCCACAGTACTTTGGATTGACTAGAGATCCTGCCTGACATGGTGATATAGCTGACGGTGCCAGCGGCCTGCAACACAGATGTGTGCTCTTTTCCTGATTTATGGAGGCAAGATGGTGACAAAGTAGGACGGAGCAGATTCCAGTTCCTTGTACAAGTGAGAGAAACCTGTGGGTAGAAGAGAAGCCAGCAAGCCAGCAGTTACCCAACATATATGAAAATAAGGGACCAGAAATCTCCACGGTCACAGAGGAACCAGACAGTAGGGAATCAGCAGCAATACAGTAGAATCTCGGGGATGGAGCAAAGAGAGGAACAGCCGGGAATCCAGGGAGCAGTGCTCAGCGCACAACCCCCTTGACTAGCGCCCAGCGTTCCTTGATGAACGCCCAGCGTTCTGGACCAGTGACCCATGCAAACCCCTATTTTGGATTCGTCTGGAGGCTGCAGCCTCACAAAACAAAGACAGGAGCTGAAGAGCTTTCGGCTGGTGCATGGTTGGGGGGCCAGCGCCCAGGAGCAGTGTATCTGGGTGATTGCCAGGGCGTGCTTGGGCCAACTTCCCTCACACTGCTCCCTCCCTAGGATTTCAGGGCCGGGCCTGCCAGGGGACCCAAACTAAGACAGGAGCAGAAGGCGCACAGCTTGGGGGATCAGTACACAACCTGCAGCGTGCCTTGACGTGGGAGTGCATAGCGTTTTGCCAGTGCCCAGCCCTCAGATCGTCTCCCAGCTTTCAGTTCATCTCCTTCAGACTATCTGGAAGCCACGGGCCTGCCCAGGGGTCCTGGGGAAAGAGCTGAGATCCTCAACTCCCTCTTTTTCTGGCCAAGCAAGGTTGGGTGCCAGAAGAGACTTGTTTGCTAGAGTTTACAGAGAGGGTGCTGAGAACTCTGTGCTTGCCAGCCCCGGAGATCTGATAGGTACAGTGTGGGGTTCTGAATTCAATAGACACAACTGCCCAGTTGGCACCACATCCAACCTGGCAGAGAACCCGAGGTTGGGCAGAGGGCCTGGAGCTTCCCCTCAGAACAGGGGCAGGTCTGTGCTCTGTGCTCGATGAACTGGGAACCAGGCAACTTGGCCAGTGCACGCTGCAACCCAACCCACAGCAGTAATCCCGGGGGGGGGGAGCGCTGAGAGGAAATCCTAGTTCCCCATTGTAGGGAGTTCTGGAGAGGCGCCAACAGAAAAACCGGTTTGGCCAGTTTGAAACCAACAAGCAATGTTTCCTTCTTTTTTTTGTTTTGTTTTGTTTTGTTTTGTTTTGTATCTCTCTTTTCTTTTTTTAAAATTTTATTTTATTTTATTTTATATTTTATTTTTATTCTTTTTCCTTTCCTTTTCTTTATCTTTTTACTTTTTTTAAGTAATCTGTTATATCTTTTAAATTTTATTACTGTTTTATCTTTCGATACTTTTGTCCTTTTTTTTCAAATTTTCTGCTTTATTTCTTCTCCCTTTCTTTCTAAACTTATCACTCTTTCCTCCATTCCCCTACCTTCCTTTTTCTTCCTTTTATTTCTTTCGTTGTCTTTTCTTTTTTTTACCCACAAGAGACACAAACAACTTGAAAATACAAAAAGGCCAGAGCTGGACCCATAGAAGAGGCCTCCCAACAGTAGAATCAGAGAGACAAATTGCACTTTGCGGCATGAAAGAAGACACAATTGCTGCATATTTGAGTAGGCGGAAGCAGAGAACAACAGGATAACCAAAAGAGACTGCACCATTGAAATTCACAGGCATTCCACCACAATAGTTCACACCATAAACCCAGGAATTCAAAACAGATCAATCTAAGAAGCTGAGGCTAACAAGAAGAGTCTCACAAACAATGGGAAGACAAAGAAACAATCCCCAAACAAAAGTAAAGGAGGAACCCTCAGAAAGAATGTTAGATGAAACAGAGGCAAGTCAACTATCAGATATTGAATTCAAAGCACTGGTTATCAGCAAGTTCAAATAGCTCACAATGAGCTACCAGAAACTACAGGGGAGCTACAATGATCGCACCACAAACTATATCAACATGAAAAAGATAATGGAAACTATTAGCAAGGGCCAAGAGGAAATGAAGAATACAATTTCTGAATTGAAGAACACAGTAGATAGTTTCAAAAGTAGGATAGATGAGGTGGATGATCGGATTAGTCAGTTGGAGGACAAAGTAGAAAGCATCTCACAGAAAGAACAGTAAAGGAAAAAGAGGCTCAGAAAGAATAAAGAGGGATTAAGAGAAATGCAAGACAATATGAAACATAATAATATCCGAATAATACGAATACCAGAAGGAGAAGAAGAAGAACAAGGGATAGAAAACATATTTGAAAGAGTAATGAGAGAAAACTTCCCTAATTTGATGAGAGAAAAAGTCACACAAATCCAGGAATCACAGAGAGTCCGAATCAAGAGGAACCCAAGGAGGCCCACTTCAAGACATATCATTATTAAAATGGCAAAATTCCAAGACAAAGAGAGAATCTTAAAGGCAGCAAGGGAAAAAAAAAGTAACATACAAGGGAGTCCCAATAAGGTAGCTATTGACTTCTCAATGGAAACACTCCAAGCAAGAAGAAAATGGCAAGAAATATTCCAAGTAATGAGAACCAGAGGCCTACAACCAAGGCTACTTGACCCAGCAAGGCTCTCAATCAAGATAGAAGGCCAAATAAAGAGCTTCCAAGACAAAAGAAGTCTAAAAGAATATGCTTCCACCAAATCAGCCCTACAAGATATACTAAAAAGACTGCTTTAAGGAAAGGAAGGAAAAGAGAGAGGTAGAGAGGAACACAGGTACAAAAAGGGCAATGAATAAGAGCCTATCAATAATAACCTTAAATGTAAATGGATTAAATGCTCCAATCAAAAGACACAGAATAGCTGCATGGATAAGAAAGCATGACCCACACATATGCTGCCTACAAGAGACCCCACCTCAGGGCAAAAGACCATCACAGACTAAAAGTGAAAGGCTGAAAACAAAATTTCCAAGCAAATGGACAGGAAAAAAAAGCTGGGGTAACAATTCTCATACCTGACAAAATAGACTTCAAAAAAAGGGCCATAAAGAGAGAGCCAGAAGGTCACTTCATAATACTCAAGGGAAGAATCCACCAAGAAGACATTAATATCATAAATATATATGCACCCAACATAGGAGCACCCAAATATATAAAGAAAATCCTAGAGGAATTCAAGAAAGATATTGACAGCAACACAATTATAGTAGGGGCTTTTAACACCCCACTATCAAAAATGGACTGATCTTCCAAACAAAATATCAACAAAGATATTGCAGCATTAAACAACACCCTTGATGAAATGGACTTAAGTGATATATATAGAGCCCTTCATCCCAAAGAAGCTAAATACACATTCTTTTCAAATGCACATGGAACAGTCTCAAAGACAGACCACATGATAGGACACAAAACGAGCCTCAACAAATTCAAGAAAATTGAAATCATACCCAGCATCTTCTCTGACCACAAGGGACTGAAATTGGAAACCAACCCCAAAGGAAAAAAACCCAAAGCAACCAAAATCATAGAGACTGAATGGTATGTTATTAAACAACAAATGGGTCAAGAATGAGATTAGGGAAGAAATCAAAACGTTTCTGGAAATAAATGAAAATGATCTCAAAAAAACCCAAAACTTATGGGACACAGCAAAGGCAGTCCTGAGAGGGAAGCTCATAGCAATACAGGCTTACCTAAAGAAGATAGAAACATTTCAAACAAAAAACCTTACCCTACACCTGCAAGAACTTGAGGAACAACAACAAAAACAGCCCAGAGCAAGCAGAAGGAAGGTAATAACCAAGATCAGAGCAGAACTAAATGACATAGAGACTAAAAGCACAATGCTAATGATCAATGAATCCAGGAGTTGGTTCTTTGAAAAGATAAACAAAATAGAAAAGCCTTTAAGTAGGCTCATCAAGAAAAGAAGAGAGAGGACTCAAATAAACACAATCAGAAATGAAAGAGGAGAGATTCTAACTGATACCACAGAAATAGAAGGCGTTGTAAGAAATTACTATGAAGAACTTATGTCAAGAAATTTGAAAACCTAGGGGAAATGGACACATTTCTAGAAAAATTCAATCTTCCAAAACTCAGTGAAAAAGAAGCAGAAAATCTAAATACACCAATAACAGGAAAAGAAATTGAAGCAGTAATCAAAAAATTCCCATCACACAAAAGCCCTGGACCAGATGGTTTCACAGGAGAATTCTACAAAGCATTTAAGGAAGAGCTAACCCCTATTCTCCACAGACTATTCCAAAAAATCCAGAAGGATGGAAAACTCCCAAATTCTTTTTATGAAGCCAGCATCATCTTAATTCCAAAACCAGATAGAGACACAACAATGAAAGAAAACTTCAAGTCCATATGGCTGATGAACATAGACGCTAAAATCCTCAACAAAATATTGGCAAATCGCATCCAGCAATATATCAAAAATATCATATACAATAACCAAATGGGGTTCACCCGAGGGATTCAAGGATGGTTCAATATTCACAAATCAGTGAATGTAATACACCACATAAACAAAAGCAAAGACAAAAACCACATGATCATATCAATAGATGCAGAAAAAGCTTTTGATAAGGTACAACACCCATTTATGATAAAAACACTCAGCAAAGTGGGAATAGATGGAGCATTCCTCAATATGATAAAGGCCATATATGAGAGACCTACAGCCAATATTATACTCAACAGGCAAAAACTAAAAGTTTTTCCACTAAGATCAGGAGCAAGACAAGGATGTCCACTTTCACCACTTCTATTCAATATAGTTTTGGAAGTTTTGGCCATAGCAATTAGGCAAGAAAAGGAAATAAAAGGCATTCAAATAGGAAAGGAGGAAACAAAACTGTCGCTGTTTGCAGATGACATGATAGTGTACATGGAAAATCCTATAGACTCTACCCCAAAACTGCTCAAACTAATTAATAAATTTGTCAAAACAGCAGGATACAGTGTCAATATCCAGAAATCAAAGGCATTTTTGTATACTAACAATGAATCAGCAAAAGCAGAAATCAAGAAAAAATCCCATTCGATATAGCAAAAAGAAAAATAAAATATCTGGGAATAAACCTAACCAAAGAGGTAAAAGACCTGTATGCAGAAAACTATACAGCACTGAAGAAAGAAATCAAGGAAGACACAAACAAATGGAAACATATACCTTGTTCATGGATTGGAAGAATTAACATCATCAACTTTTCCATACTACCCAAAGCAATATACAGATTCAATGCAATACCTATTAAAGTACCAATGGCATATTTCACAGACATAGAACAAACACTTCAAAAATTTATATGGAATCATAAACGACCCTGAATAGCAGCTTCAATTTTGAGAAAGAAGAACAAAGTAGGAGGGATCACAATACCTGGTATCAAACTGTATTACAAGGCCACTGTAATCAAAAGAGCCTTACTGGCAAAAAACAGGCACATAGACCAATGGCACAGAACAGAGCCCAGAAATCAACCTAACTCTCTACAGTCAATTAATATTCCACAAAGGGGGCAGTAACATAAAATGGAGTAAAGATAGCCTCTTCAACAAATGGTGTTGGGAGAACTGGACAGCTATGTGCAAAAAAAATGAAACTTGAGCACAGACTTACACCATACACCAAAATAAATTCAAGGTGGATAAAAGACTTAAATGTAAGCCGTGACACCATTAAAGTCCTAGAGGAGAACATTGGCAAGAAAATCTCAGATATTCCACGCAGCAACATTTTTACTGATATGTCCCCTAGAGCAAGGAATATAAAGGAAAGAATAAACAAATGGGATCTCATCAAAATAAAAAGCTTCTGTGTGGCTAAAGAAAACTGTATTAAATTAGCAAGACAACCAACTGAATGGAAAAACATATTTGCCAATGATACCTCAGAAAAAGGTTTAATCTCCAAAATATATACAAAGAACTTACATGACTCCACTCTAAGAAGACATCTAACCCAATTAAAAAATGGGAAAAGGACTTGAACAGACAGTTCTCCAAGGAGGACATACAGAATATCCAGGGACACATGAAGAGATGCTCAATATAGCTAGCCATCAGAGAGATGCAAATTAAAACCACAATGAGATACCACTTTACTCCAGTCAGGATGGCTATCATAAACAAAGCAACAAACAGCAATGTTGGAGATGTTGTGGGGAAGAGGGGTGCTTAGTTCATTGTTGGTGGGATTTTAGACTCGTACAGCCATTGTGGAAAACAGTATAGAATTTTCTCAGAAGAATGAAAATCGATCTGCCTTTTGACCCAGCAATTCCACTGCTAGGATTATACCCCAAGAATCCTAAAACATCAATTTCAAAGAACCTATGCACCACAATGTTCATAGCAGCACAATTTACAATAGCCAAGAGTTGGAAGCAACCTAGGTGCCCATCAGTAAATGAATGGATCAAAAAATTGTGGTACATATACACAATGGAATTCTATGCATCAGAGAGAAAGAAGGAGCTCCTACCCTTTGCAACAACATGGATGGAACTGGAAAGCATTATGCGGAGTGAAATAGGCCAGGGATTGAAAGACAAATACCATATGATATCCCCTTTAACAGGAAGCTAAACAACAAAACAAACAAGCAAGCAGAATAAAAACAAAGACACTGAAATAGAGAACAAGGGGATGGTGACCAGAGGGGAGAGGGAAGGGAATTTAAGGGGGAAAAAGGGGAGGGAGTTGGAGGAACAAATATGAAGGACCCAGGGATGAGAACTGGAAGGGGCTGGAAATGGGAGGGAGGTGGGGAGCATGGGGTGGGGGGGCTGGGATGGGAGAAACAGGCAAAAAACTGTACTTGAAAAATAACTAAATAAAATTATTGAGAAAAAGGGAAAAGAAAAGAAAAACGTGTGCTCTGCCAAACATACTGTTTTAATGGTAAGAAGATGAGTGGATCAAAAACTGTGGTACATTTAAACAATGAAATACTACACACCAGAAACAAAGAACTCCTACTCTTCATGACAGCATAAATGGAACTGGAGAGTATTATACTAAGTGAAATAAGCCAAGTGGTGAAAGACAAATGCCAACTGATTTATCTATAAGTGGAGCCTAATCAACAAGACAAACAAGGAAGCAAGACAGAATCAGAGACACACAAATAAAGAACAAACTGACAGTGACCAGAGTGGAGGGGTAGGGGGAGAACAGGAGAAAGAAGGGGAAGGGTCAAGTCAAGGAACATGTATAAAGGACCCATGGAGAAAGATAATGAGGCAGGGAAGATTGAATGTGAGAGCAGGGGATGGGCAGGGCAGAAAAGAGTAAGGGGGACAACTATAATTGAACAATAAAAAATAAATATAAAGAAATAGAAGCCACAGATTGAGAGAACATATTTCCAAAACACATATCTAATAAAAGTCATATTCAAAATATACAAAGAACTCTTTTTAAAAATTTATTTAATTATTGCTCAAGTACAGCTTTCTTTCTTTTACTCCCATTCCAGCCCACCTTCCCGCAGTGCTCCCCACCTCCCTCCCATTCCTCCCCACCTTAGTTTTTGTCCATATGTCCTTTATACTTGTTTCTGTGAATCCTTCCCCTTTCCCCTGAAATTCTCTCCCCTCTTCAAAGAACTCTTAAAACTAAACAATAAAAAGTAAACAATCTATAAGAAGTGGGCAATAGATCTAAACAGATATCTCACCAAAGAACATATACAGGTGGCAAATAAGCAAATGAAGATATTCAATATAATGTGTCATTAGGCAATTGCAAATTAAAATAATTATGAGATACCACTACACAACAATCAGAATGGCTAAATCCAAAATACTGACAAAGACAAATGCAGACAAGAATGTGGAGAATAGAAACTCTTGTTTATTGTGAGTGGGAATACAGGATAACACAGTCACTCTACAAGAGTTGGGCAGTTTCTTTCAAAACTAATGGAAGTGTTACT
Source organism: Artibeus jamaicensis (assembly GCF_021234435.1). Lineage (NCBI taxonomy): Eukaryota > Metazoa > Chordata > Mammalia > Chiroptera > Phyllostomidae > Artibeus > Artibeus jamaicensis. Next base: position 5,441,941 of record NW_026521717.1, read on the forward strand.
ATACAATCTGGCAATCATGCTCCGATGTACTAACTCAGATGAGTTGAAAATCTTCATGTCTACATAGAATGCTTCAAATAAATGTTTATAGCAGCTTTTTTCTCCTAATTTCTGAGGCATGAAACCAACCACATTTTTTTCAATAGATAAAGGAATAAACCAAGAGTGGTACATCTATACAATGGACAATTATTCAGTAAAAAAGAAATAAACAATGAAAGACTTGGAGAAAACTTAAATGTATATTGCTAAGTAAAATAAACCAATGTGAAAATGCTACATACTGTATAATTCCAAATACATGATGTTCTGGAAAAGGTAAAACAATAGTGATGTTAAACTGTGGACTTTAGTTAATAATAATGTATTAATATTAGATCATGAATTTTAACAAAGGTACCATAGAAACAAAGAGCAGGGAAGGGAGTCTACAGGAGCTTTCTGCACTTTGTGCTCAATAGTCTCTGTAAACCTAAAACTGCTCTAAAAATAAAGCCTATTTATTTTTCAAACTATAACCCTGTCTTAAAAATTGTAAGAGAAAAAAATTAACAAAATGAATGGTTCTTTAAAAAAAAACAGTCATTACAATGGCCTTGTAATACAGTTTGATATCAGGTATTGTGATCCCTTCTACTTTGCTCTTCTTTCTCAAAATTGCTGCAGCTATTCACGGTTGTTTATGGTTCCATATAAACTTTTGAAATGTTTATTCTGTGAAATATGCCATTGGTACTTTAGTAGAGATTGCTTTGAATCTATAAATTGCTTTGGGTAGTATGGAGTTTTTGATGATGTTAATTCTTCCAATCCATGAACATGGTATATGTTTCCATTTGTTTGTGTCTTCTTTGATTTCCTTCTTCAGTGTTGCATAGTTTTCTGAGTACAAGACTTTTACCTCCACTCTAAGAAGACAAGCAACCCAATTAAAAAATGGGCTAAGGACTTGAACAGATACCTCTCCAAGGATGACATACAGAGGGTCCAGATATATATGAAAATATGCTCAATATCAGTAGCTGTCAGAGACATGCAAATTAAAACCACAATGAGATATCACTTCACACCAGTCAAAATGGCCATCATAAACAAAGCAACAAACAACAAATGTTGGAGAGGTTGTGGGGAAAAGGGAACCCTAGTGCCATTGTTGGTGGAATTGCAGACTAGTACAATCACTAAGGAAAACAGTATGGAATTTCCTTGGAAAACTAAAAATGGAACTGCCTTTTGACCCAGAAATTCCACTGCTAGGATTATATACTAAGAACCTTGAAACACCAATCCAAAAGAACCTATGCACCCCAATGTTTATAGCAGCATGATTTAAAATAGCCAAGTGCTGGAAGGAACCTAGGTGCCCATCAGTAAATGAATGGATCCAAAAACTATGGTACATTTACACAATGAAATTCTATGAAGCAGAATGAAAGAAGGAGCTCCTACCCTTTGCAACAGCATGGATGGAACTGGAAAGCCTTGTGCTAAGTGAAATAAGCCAGACAGTGAAAGACAAATACCATATGATCTTGCCTTTAACTGGAACCTTATCAATGAAACAAACAAGCAAGCAAAATATAACCAACCAAAGACACTGAAACTGAGAACAGGCTGACAGTTACCAGAGGAGAGAGGGAAGGAGATAATGGAGGGGAAAGAGTGAAGGGTTTACAGGAGCAACTATAAAGGACACATGGACAATAACAAGAGGGGCTGGAAGTAGGGGAAGGGGGTGGGGAGGGCTGGGGTAGTGGGGAGGTATAGAAAGAAAAGCAGAAAACTGTACTTGAACAATATTAAAAAAGCAGTGATTTTTATGATATTATAAAAAAGGACAGAAATAACCTATATTCTAAATGAAAAGGGGACCATTACTACAGATTATATGAATATTAAAATAAAAAGATAAAAATTTTATGCCAGTGAATTTAAAATTTTAGGTGATTTAAACAAATTCCTGGAAAAATCTTAGCAAAAGTAGTAGAAAATCTAATAATCCCATATCTATTAAATAAATTGAATTTGAAACTTTCCTTCAGAAAATATGTAGCCCCATTTACCAATGAGTTCTTTCAACTTTTAAGAAAGAAATAGTACCTGCCTTATTCAAAATCATCCATACGGTAAGTTTAGTATTTGAAAATTAATTAATTCACATCAATAATAAATAAAAATATTATCTTAATATATGCATAAAAAGCATTTGAAATAATTTATCACCTTTTCTGGATGCAAACCTTTGTCAAATTAGGAACAGATGGTAACCTCATTAACCTAAGAGAGTAGCTACAGAAACTTACAGCAAACATCATACGTAGTAGAGAAATATAAAAAGCCTCCTCCAAGAAGCCCATTATCCTCATATTTATTAATTTTTCTACTGGAAGTCTCAGTCAGTAAGTCAATATGTCAAAAAAAAAAAGAAGAAAATATCACTATTCACGAATAACATAGCTATATAGGTAGAAGTTCCTAAATAATCTACAATTTATCAGACAGAATGAATAAATGAATTTAGCAATGTTGTTGGATCCAAAGTCAGCAAGTAAAAAACAATTGTATAGAGTAGTAACTGAGAGTGGAAGGATGTTGGTAATGTTCTATTTCTGTATTTGTATGGTGGTTACATGTATGTTTCACTTTGTGAGAATACATAGCTATATACTTCTGATTAATGTACCTTTATATATATACATATATATATATAAAATACTTAAAATAAAGCTTATTTTTGTTGTTTATTGGGTAAAGTTCTGAAGATGAGTAACACAACAAAGTGAATATACTTAACAATATTGAATTGTACACTTAAACATAGTTAAGATGGTACACTTTAGATTGTATGTATTTCACCACAAATAACTAAAATATTTACTTTATAAAATATAAATGGCATTAAGAAATTAATATTATAGACAGATATATCTAAATAACACAGAAAAATCAAATTTGAAACTAGTAGCCCACCATTACAGAAATTCCATTTCTTTTCACTAGGGCTGAGCAAAATTATCACTCACATTTATGACAGATAGAAGACCATACTAAGAAATCATAATTCTTAAATTTTAAGGCAATATTTATCATATGGTATAACACTGACTTAAAAATAGTTTTTGGGTGAAAAACTACCATATGTATACTTACCTTTAGACATATCCAAAATATGAAAGTGCTTGCATATTTTGAAATATGAAAGTGCCTTACAATCAAGAAAAGTGGGCTGCCTATAAAAATGAAGATGGACTAGTTTTCCTGTTCGTGGAATATAAACACAATGCCTCAGGGTAGAATTATTTATTCCTTTTTCTTAAGGAATCTTTACTATCAGAGTATTTATGATTTTGGTAGAATCTAAAGAGTAGTGGCATTATAGGGGGCAAATTTCTTTTTTTTTTTTTAATTTTATTTAGTTATTTTTCAAGTACAGTTTTTTGTCTATTTCTCCCATCCCAGCTTTCCGGCCCCTTGCTCCCCACCTCCCTCCCATTTCCTGCCCCCCCTAGTCCTCATCCCTGTGTTTTTCATACTTGTTCCTCAAAGTCCCTCCCCTTTTTCCCCCTTAAATTCCCTTCCCTCTCTCCTCTGGTCACTGCCCACTTGTTCTCTATTTCAGTGTCTTTGTTTTTATTCTGCTTGCTTGTTTGTTTTGTTGTTTAGCTTCCTGTTAAAGGGGAGATCATATGGTATTTGTCTTTCAATCCCTGGCCTATTTCACTCAGCATAATGCTTTCCAGTTCCATCCATGTTGTTGCAAAGGGTAGGAGCTCCTTCTTTCTCTCTGATGCATAGAATTCCATTGTGTATATGTACCACAATTTTTGGATCCATTCATTTACTGATGGGCACCTAGGTTGCTTCCAGCTGTTGGCTATTGTAAATTGTGCTGCTATGAACATTGTGGTGCAAAGGTTCTTTGAAATTGATGTTTTAGGATTCTAGGGGTATAATCCTAGCAGTGGAATTGCTGGGTCAAAAGACAGGTCGATTTTTATTTTTCTGAGAAAATTCTATACTGTTTTCCATAATGGTTGTACCAGTCTGCAATCCCACCAACAGTGGACTAAGGACCCCTTTTCCCCACACCCTCTCCAACATTTGCTGTTTGTTGCTTTGTTTATGATAGCCATCCTGACTGGAGTAAAGTGGTATCTCATTGTGGTTTTAATTTGCATCTCTCTGATGGCTAGCTATATTGAGCATCTCTTCATGTGTCCCTGGATATTCTGTATGTCCTCCTTAGAGAAGTGTCTGTTCAAGTCCTTTTCCCATTTTTTAATTGGGTTAGATATCTTCTTAGAGTGGAGTCATGTAAGTTCTTTGTATAGTTTGGAGATTAAACCTTTATCTGAGGTATCATTGGCAAATATGTTTTTCCATACAGTTGGTTGTCTTGCTAATTTAATACAGTTTTCTTTAGCCACGCAGAAGCTTTTTATTTTGATGAGATCCCATTTGTTTATTCTTTCCTTTATATTCCTTGCTCTAGGGGACATATCAGTAAAAATGTTGCTGCGTGGAATATCTGAGATTTTCTTGCCAATGTTCTCCTCTAGGACTTTAATGGTGTCACGGCTTACATTTAAGTCTTTTATCCACCTTGAATTTATTTTGGTGTATGGTGTAAGTCTGTGCTCAAGTTTCATTTTTTTGCACATAGCTGTCCAGTTCTCCCAACACCATTTGTTGAAGAGGCTATCTTTACCCCATTTTATGTTACGGGGGCAAATTTCTTATAGCACTGCTTTATTTATATAAAAATTAAATAATCATATGACAAGGTTCCAAATATTATTCAGGGAAGTGATGGATTAAAATAGTTTATTTCTTTCAATCTCTCAGAGTTAATTGTGAGTAAGGAGATGTAAGCAGAAGTGTTACCTGAGATTTACTGCAAAGTTTCTTAAGTGGAGCTGACTCAACTAGGTAATGTCCCTCTTTTTTTAAATTAATTAATTTATTTTTAATGTTACTGATTTTTAAAAAAAAATATTTAGTTATTTTTAAGTACAGTTTTTTGTCTAAGGAGGTGGTCAGAAATCTTTTCCTTGTGCATTTTTAATAAATATATTAAAGATTTAACTTTATGTATTTTATTACATATTATGTTAGTTGTGTATGTGAAGTATAATAAACATTATGTCAGAGACTCAAATTTTATTCATTAAACAAACATTTTTCAACTGCAAAAAAATTAAATAATCATAAATACAAACTTTTTAGTGCACTATTGAAGGTATAAGAATATGAGAGTTCTGTGAGACCCTAAAAAAGGAAGGATTCCTGGGACAATATTTTTGTGCTGTATTTAAGTTAGAATCATCCACTATCCATATTAGCATGACTAGATGAGACAATTAAGTTCACAAATGCATGCCTGAGTAGAGGAAAACTTAACTCTGTTCCTTCAGTCGAGTTGACTGTTGCATGCCTGTTGGCTGAAAGAATTCCACAAGCTTTGTTAACCTTGATTGAAGGCTATTTATGCTACTCAAATGGCCACCACTAACCCACAAAATGGTTTTGTACTCTGGAAAGGTTTAGTGTCTTAAGCACATGACTTGAGGAATGAAGGTGGCCTGGATTTTGGCCACAGTGTTTAGGTGACCTGGTGCTCTTCTGTAGGATACAACTTACACAACTGTGCCCAGTCATTGGGCCTTGACACAGATAGTTTAATGATGAGACATAATTGCCATCTTTGTTGGCATTTATGGTGATACCTGAATGTCAGAGCTTCTTGCACTACAGTTTATATGACACTGGAAATAAATAATACCTCTGCTCTATAGATGAACCAATACTTTGTTTTTTAAAAAGATTTCAAAATACATTCTGTGAAATTGTATCTGTGACATTCGAATATGTTTTCCTTCAAAGAACAGCATGGACTTATAGGAGAACAGGGCTTCAGTGCTTCAGGCAGAGCTATTTACTCCTCACAGAGAGGCATACTAATACATTATGATAGTTTTTCATGTTAAGAGTTGGTGATTAACTATAATCTTTCAGATTTACATGTAATAAACTTATTCTTTTTAGAAAGACTATATGCAGAAATATTACTTTACATTTGCAAAAATGATCTGAATTATATAATTTATACCTTAAAATATGAACATCGAGGGAAACCATTAACTGTTTTTATTAAAAACAAAGGAAATAATCAGGTTTTATTTTTGAAATGCGATGATTATGAATTATTTCTGATTGAGAAACAAAATGGTCTGCTACTTCAGTGTCTATGATTACATTGTAGTAAAATGGAAAAGGTTACTAATGGGTACCTCTGAGGGCAGGACTGACACTGTGGCACACAAATATATGTGTTAATGAACCCAGAACTGGGCTCTTCTAGGATGTCAAGATATGTTAACAGAGCAAAATCCGAAGTACTGTTACAACCTTAAACAAGCAGACTATCTAAGAATATCATCCTAATGTATAGTCCCTGAAATATGTAACCCTCTCCTAAATGCTTGAGTTATGTGTAGGAGAATGTAATCAGAGGAACTATAATTCTTTCATCAACAGCAGGAAGAAAACAGGATATTCAAGATGCTAATCTATTGCAAATATATATACATTTTTGGTCACTGCTTTTTGATGAAGAAGATATTGTGCATAATAACTAAAAATGTATTTAACACAGATTATATTTGAATAAATTATGTTTATTCATATGGTCAGATACATAATGTCTTGCTTGATAAATGGCTGATTAGTTTTATAATCAGCCCAACAGGGACCCAATTCAAAAAAAAAACAAAAAACTCCCTCCTGGGGGCATCTGACTTTCTAGATATTATCCATTTTGCCCTTAAACAGTGGAACATTGACAGACTTAGACCCCTAAAACAGCTTGTACAATCACTTGCCATAAACCTTATAGTTCCAAGAGTAAAACAAAGTAGTCAATGTGACACCCTTTCAAGGAAAGAGGACACAAACAATATAATGCATACATCATGTGTTGTGGAATTGTGCACCTGAAACCTATATAATTTTGTTAACTGTCTCACACCAATATATTCAATAAAACAGGAAAAAGAAACAAACACTAAATTGGTGATGATGAAATTAAGTAAGCTGATGATCACAGAGGCTTTTTTAAAGCAATACTAAATTCCACTGAACACTTTTTCAGGGTTTTTGATTTATAGAACAAAGTACTGAAACAATTCAGGATTTTATACAATGAGAATTCATTTAATAATCCTGTTGGGAAATAAAGGCAAACTGCAACTGCCAATTTTCACATGTATTGTTAATACAACAGAAACCCATTGCCAGATATACTGAGCCAAGAATGACTGAATAAAAAAAAAAAGAATGACTGAATTTAGGAAAAACTCACCAATATTTTTTCTTAAATCCTGACATTATAAATTGAAAAAAAAGTCTTTCTGGTTGGTATTACATATCAAAAGCCTTTAACATGTTTATATATTTTAACTTAGTAATTTTGTTTTATAATTTTATCCTCCTGAAATAATCATAGCACAGATCAAAACTTAGCTTCAGAAATGTTTACTGCAAGAACTGTCAATAACTGCAAATATCAGAAAACAGTTTTAATATTAAGCTGTAAAAATGCTCATTGAAAAACCTTGATTCTATAAAATACCAAAAAAAGGAAAAAATGGATTTTTTTCACAAAAAGGAAACATTTCAAGGGAATCATGATTTCTTACTTTAATAATATGTGGAAAATGTAATATTTCTGAGGAGGAGAAATAATTATGGCAGATATCAACACTCTGATCACTGTGTTTTGAGGATGAGACTATGCCCACCACCTGAGACTCTGCATGATATATTTAGATATAGAACATGATTCAATATTAAGGGGCAGAAGTTAAACTATTTCCCTATTGTTATTTAGCTTTATTCTGCTGAAACTGGTTTAGTATTTTTTACTTCATGTTTTGAATCAGTAATGTTCCTAATTCTTATGACTAATTCCTTCTTGAAATTGACCTTAATTTTCACACATTCTAGTAAATTTCCCTTACTGACTCCCACCCTTAACTCTTAGTCTGGATGTGCAATCCCCTTATACATTCCAACTTCATTATCAATGATTACACAGTATCATAACGATCAGGCACTATGTCAACCTTTACACCTTTTTTGGCACTCTATAGTACAATATCTTAGTGATAAGTACCAAGGATTGTTTCTTTACCTGCAAGGTTGAACAGAATATTTTCCCTTTCTTTGACATTTGGCTAATAGTTGTAAGTAAAACAATAAAATCTATACAAAGTAATTGACATCTCAATTACATACCAACATAAATGTGTCTGTGCGTTGTTTATTAAACTTAATATTTGGTTATTTGTTTGCCTTTGTTCTTGCCATTTTCAAAATCTCCTTTCAGAAAGGACAATAAATCAGTTTGTGAAAAAAAATCTTCACTACTTTTACGTAGGAAGTTCTGAGATCAGCATTGTATCATCTGAAGCCATAGATCTGTGTTCAGGTAACAATTTAATATTACTCTCTTTTTGATAATATATAGAAAAGCATTTTGGGGTTCAAAGAAATAGAAAAAGTAATATAGATATGTAGTTGTCAATTATATATAACAGGGGAAGTTAATACCATAAAATGTGTGGCAAGAGAGTATTAATAATTCAGATAGAGAAATTAACATAGCATGGGATTTTCACCTTTTTTTTAAGTTACTAGGAAACAAAGCCCAACTAGGGCAAATATTATACAGTCAATTTTATGAGTCATATGAGTGCCTATTTGTTTCTATGGCTGTTTCCTCCAAGTTCATTATGTTATAAACAATTTACACCTGTTCCTTGCAAAAATAAACATCGTTTTAAAGGTTGAAGTACTAAATTTGAAATAACTATATTTATTTATTACATTTATTGGGGTAACTGGTTAATAAAATTATGTAGGTCTCAAGAGTAAAATTCTAAGATACATCTCTTGTATATTGCATTGTGTCTACTCTGTTTTTAACAAAGTGTATATGGATTATGGTGTATGCCATTTCTCAATTGTGACTTTTTTTTTGTACAAGAAGTTTACAACCTTGAGAAAATATTCTTATCTAGTAAATATAAAAGTATACCCAGATACTCACAAAGCAGACTTATTTTTTACTATCGGCATTTAAAAACTAAATAAATCCCAATTCAATATTTGGAGTTTTAACAGAAGTTTTACCTGATAGGAGGTGTCAACAACATAGTTCATTTCAACATATGCATATTGCTATGAATATAGACTTTGTGTAACTACTGCCACCTTTCAAAAGCCTTCAATAAATAATTGGAAACAAAGGCTTTGAATCCTAATAGTTATGTTTTAAATAATTCCATTATTAGAACTGGCTATGACCTGCTATTTTCTGCTTTTGTGAACTTTTTGTTTATTTAGTTTATCTTATTCATTTGCTTTTGTATAGGTTAAGTAATGTGAGAATATTCAGCACAGTAACTTCCCTGCTCAATAATACATTTAATATTCCATCCATTTTCTAAATTTGGTTGAAACAAAGCAGTGATCAGGCAACTGTGAAAAATATATAACATTGCTAATTGTGATTGATAGCCTAATTAAGTTGGGATGGGGGTGAAAGTGGGGTGGGTAGCCCAATGTAGATGATTTAGCTAAATGGAACCTCCCATTAGCTCTATGGGACACTGGCAAATTTAATAGGTGAATTGGGGATTTTTTCTTAAAAGGGTTTGTTTTGTATATACTTTATTATACAGAGAAACTATGTACAAATTATCAAATATTATAATTAAACTAATTATTGGAGAATGTATGTTAATACATATGGTTAAAACAAGCCACTTTTGATACATAAAAATAAATCAACTATGCTTCAGTTTTTTTAAATAGGTGTATATTTGTATCTTCAGTTTTATGAAAGATACTCATTTAATAAAATAGGTCCTTGTAATGGACCTATTCAATAGCAATGTTTCCTAAATAGACATGGAAACTTTTTTAGATAAGTCTATGTGAAGACCTTCATAACATTTAAAGGCCTTACCTGACAATGTTAAATGGGAGTTAATAATTATTGTCTATACATTTTAGCATCATATAAATAATAAAAGACAGACTCTCCTTGAATTGTAAGATGTTTCATTACAATCTAATGCATTTTATTGCTGGTTATATTCTTTATAAAAATTCTGGTAGTTAAATACATTACATAGTGTATAAAAGAATTTCCCAAAAATGAATTACAGGAAACAAGATACTCTGCAAAAAAAGGGGATCTGGCACCAAGTAAATTTGAAGAACACTTTATATGTGAAGATTCAGAATGATTACTACCATGTGATTGATTTAACTACAGACATATAAATAGTCTATAAACATAGAAAACTATTTAACTTCCTCAATAGTCAATAAAATGCATATTAACCTATGATTCAAAATATTTTTGATTGATCATATTAGGGAAGATAGAATAAAAATCTTCAGTATTGACAAAGAAATGGATAAATGGGCATGCTGATACATAGAATGGACAAGACTGGCTAATTGTTTTGTAAATTGGCACTTTTTGATTGGAAGTTTGTACCAAAAATATGTTTATATTTTGACCCAGCAATTCTTTGATGACTGTACCTGAAAAAATATAAAGATTTGAAAATACATGTACACAATTTAAATTTGGAATTTTTATCTGGACATCTTAAAACTGATGTGATATATTTTTCTTTTCTGTACTTCCTACTTTTCAAAACTGAAGTTTTTAAAAGATACATAAAAGTTGATTGAAAAAAAATGTTTGAAATCATTTAACCAAAAACTGAACAATATAATTTGAATCTTCTATTTTTAAATAAGTGGAAATAAAAGTAAAAGAGAAACTACTCAGTTCTGATTTTTAACACTCAATAGTCTGAAGCTTATAGAATTTACTGATTCAGAATCCAAGTAACTGAACAAAGTTCAAGGAACTTTGTCCAAGGAACTGAACAAAGAAAGGTATTCATAACCATTTTTATTAAAAAATAAACACAATAAAAATGAAAATAGCTCAGATGACCATCAAATATTTTATCATTCGGTCCACATAGCCAAATTTGCTGTCTAAATTAGTTGCAAAGAAAGATGAGAGCTAACTCATTCCTTGAAGAAATCACTGAAGCTTAATGGACATTCACAGAAATATCAAGTTGATGTAAAAAGATGCCTATTTCTAACATAATAGAATATTGTATCCCTTTCTTCTTCTTAGATATGTTACTTGTACTTTTATTACTATATTATTCTAAAACAGTATATCATTAAATGTAGACTCCTTAATAGTCCAAAAAATGAGTTCAAAAATAGTTATAGACTATTACCACTATTTGAAAGTAAATTTATTCAATAAAAGCGTAAGGCTAATCAAGAAGGAAGGCAATATTGACATATTTGATTTAAAATAGAATGCTAAAGACAGCAGAACCTGATAGATTCAATAGATATGAGGAGTGATGCTATTTTCTGAGAGGGGAAGAGGGACATATATATTAAAGATAACAATTTGTACCCACTTAAAAAAATCTTCCTAAATAAAAGGCATCATGTTTATTAGAATTCACTTCCTATGGTATGTATTTTATTTACAATCAAATTGGGGAATACCACAGATCATTCTGGTGATCTAGATAAGCACATAGCTAAGCAGAAACCCAGAACAATAAAGATATTACTGATAAGAATAATACACACAAAATGATTTTTAGAATTACATAAATTATAAATGTAATATCTTTAAATAATTTCTCCAGCAAATACACCACATAAAAGTAGAGACACTGGTTCATATAATAACAAATTTGGAGAGTATTTTTTTAAAGATTTTATTTATTTATCTTTAGAGGGGAAGGGAAGGAGAGAGGGAGAGAAACACCAATGTATGGTTGCCTTTCGTGCATCCCCTGCTGGGAACTGGCCTGCAGGGAACCGGCCTGCAACCCAAGCATGTGCCCTGACTGGGAATCGAACTGCGATTGTGTGGTTCGCAGGCCTGCGCTCAATCTACTGAGCCACACCAGCCAGGGCTTGGAGAGTATTTTTTAAATGGAGAAAATTTACTCTCTTATTTGAATTTCACAACAATTCTGTATCTGTATAGTGTCTCAGTTCTTTTTATCTTCTCACTATGTACTCCAATATAGTATCCATTAGACACATATAACTCTTTACATTTAATTTAAAATAAGTTAAAATAAAATAAAAGTAAACATTGAGTTCCTCAGTTACACTAGCATATTTCACAAGCTTAATAGCCATATAAGGCTAGACTTTCCTATGTTGGGCAGTACAGATATAAAACATACCTAATTATTGTATAAGGTTCTATGGACAGAGCTTTAGAGACTGGGTAGGAGAAACAGATGGCCTCTTAAAGAGCTTATAGGCTGTGTAAGAAAAATTCATATCAGTAACCAACGTATAACTCTGTGCATGGTTTCTAGAATCATAGCCCACATTGTGGTAAATCAGTTCAGGAAAGGTTATCCCCATTTTACAGATTAAAATTGATGCCCAGAAAGATAAAATGCTTTTTCCGAGGCCATATATGGAGCACAAGGCAAACCCATGAACTGGATTATTTTACTAAAAATTACAGTGTTGCCACTGATTTAATTTCCTTTAAATTTACTGAACATAATATCCAAAAATACTTTGTACTGAATTTTAGACAAATGTTCTAGGGCTAACTATATTGATCAATACAGAATACCAATAAATGTATAACAAATTCAGTAAATCATTTACAAATCTAATTAACCAGGTAGGTAATTTAGGTGATTATGCTTAGTTGTCAAGTTCGTCAGTGTCCCATTTCTGGTCAATATATGGTAGACATAATGAAATTTAGCTTAATCTGTTGTAGTAAAAAAAACATTGGATACAATGCAGTGTTTTTAGATCTTTGAGATAAGTAAAAAAATGATTGTCAGACTGGCTTGAGCATAAATAGCATTTTGAAAAAAGACACTGTGTGAACAGTAAAACAATATGGGAAGAGTGAGTGTTCTGAGTTAACTTTATAGTTTCTGGACAACTTGAGATTTCTGAGTTTATGATTTCCCTAGAAAAAGCACATAGTAAGTCGTAATATCCTATATTAAGAACAAAATAATTATGCTTTATTTTAAAAAGGTTGTCTGAATTTTCCAACTACTTTCATCTTTGTCCGATTGGGCACATCCTGACTAGGCAAGAAAAAGAAAACACACATACCTACCCTTTCTCTGCTTCTCCCAAGAGACATCAATTCATTATCCTCTTCCTTAGCAAAACACAAATACCAGCTCTTATTATATTCTAGCAAAGAACTGGCCAACACTTCTATGGTTAAGAAATTTCAGAGCAAGAAGTACCTCAGTGGTCATAAATGTCTCTAATAGTTTCTGCATATATCTTCTAATAAGAAGTGTTACAGTAGAAACAGGTTTGGGAAGTTCACTCTGGACTCCCTGGGAAGCCTTGAGGCAGCAAGAGAAAGGCCTATAACAGAATAACCCTGTGAGGGGCTTTCTGGTCCTAATCCCCAGTCTGGAGAGTCGCCTTTAAGGAACAGTAGCTATAGAGTTTGCTGCAGGACACAGTAAAATGGCAAAGCTGTTTCCTCTAATACTTCTTGGTCAACATCATGACTTTAAATTTCTATAATAGCCTAACTTGTAAGCAGAATTTCTTTGGGCTATATTTTTAATACTAAGAAAGAAAAATAACTCAAATTGTTTTTGGTAAGAATCAAAATTACCTGGACTGAATGAATAAAATGAATAACAAGCAAAATGTACTCCAAAACAGATTTTGCAAACCTGTAAGCCATAGCACACTCAGCTCTTTAGGCTAGAGTATGTGGCATCAGTACCCATTAGATGATTTTGTAACATGGACATGTAGAGAGAAAGTGGTTGTAAATGCTAATTGCCCACATATATTATAATATTATATTAAGAAAAATATTTATTTACAGTTCAGAAAAATATTTATTTACAGTTCGGTAAAATATTTTAAGCACTAATATCCACTTCTCTCCCTTTCTATTTTTTTCTTTTTTAAATTACAGCTTTTATTATGTCTGAAGTCAGGTTTCTTCAGGACACAATGAGAAGAGTTTCAAATTAAAAATTGTATCCTCTACTGAAAAGCTGGCACAAACTACTCTGGTTCCTCAGTAAGGAGTGAGAGTATACAAATAATTCTCTATGGATTTTATAAAAGGAAAAGCAGATTGAAGTTCACAATTAAATTGCTCTGGACATATTTTCATTTTAGCTTTCAGAAACTTTTACTTTACCATCTCTGAAATTCCCTGTACATGAATATTTTTTATTTATTGTTGTTCAAAGGTAGGACAGGTAGTTGTCCTACCTTTTCCCCCATTGCTCACCCCTACCACACTCCTCCTCCAACAGCCAATTCCCTCATTGTCTGTGCACATGAGTCTTCTATCCATGCTCCTTTGTTTGCCATTTCCCCTCATTTTAAAAATAATAAAATTATATCAGTGATGGAGGATAAAGAAGGTACCAACAAAAGACCAGGAAGTTTGAGGGACCTGGTAGAAAGTGAGCAGATGAAAGGGCACAGGTTCTCAAACAAAAGACTATGAAAAAATGCAGCTCTAAATACCAGTAGTAAATTCGTACTTCCCACAGAACATGAAGGGCAAGAGCAGCCATAGAACAATCATCCTGGGAATTAATTAAAACCCACCACTGAGAATGTGCAGGCCTCTAAAACACCTCACTCTTCCACACTCTCTTCATGTAATAGGTGCCTCTTACAGAAATGACTTTTGCCCCCAGGATAAAATCTGAGAAAACAAACCATCTGTCTGGAGAAGGCACCGGATGTGGGTATAGAAATGCAAAAGATATGCAAGGCACAGTTTAGAGTTAACTTCCAGCCTCAATTACATACTGCAAGTAAAGTCAGCCATGTCAAAGTAACAGTGTCTCTACTTTGGCAATGTTGGCAATTTGGTGCACTGAATTCTGAAATGAAAACCCTACAGTGAAGCCTGCTTCTCAACACACTCCCATTTGAGGGAGAAGCTTATTGTTGAAATAAAGTTACATAAGCACGCAGAAAATTTACTCCAGCTCCTTCCCCTATTATTTCATTTATATGTTGAACCAACAAAACTTTAGACATTTGAAGAAAACCAAGAGCATAAAAATGAATGAAAAAGACTAAAAATGTAACAAGTTAGAAGAGATGAAATTGGTAATTTGGGGAACAGAAGACAGCTTTGAAAATCTTATAATAGGTATTTTTAGATAGAAAAAATAATTAATAATTAAGTTTATTATTTCAGTAATAAATATAACCACTAGAAGTGTTCAAAATATGAGCAAGAACTAGAAAAAATACTTGTAAAATATTACTAAATTTCTAATTTTATAGGAAAATGTCAACATATTCTACCTGTGGTTAATAAATACAGAAGTCATATATTTCTAATGATATTATGTTATAGAAATTCAGAGAAAAATCAGTTACTGGGCAAAAATGGCATTGTTTAAATTCAGTTTATTTTTAACATCAACTAGCATATATTCAATATGCTAGGAAAACCTTCTAATGACAAATCTAAAGCAGTAACCAACCACTTGTTTATGGTCAAATGCTCCAGAAATTCAGTTCCTATCAGATCCCAAAGAATAATGGTCTTAGGGAAAAAATGAATTATAAATTTCTGGAGGGCAGAGAGTATTTCATTTTCCATTCTCAAGAGACCTAAAAAAATATAAAAACTACAAAAATGTTTTCTTCTGGATCTGGGGGAAAAAAAGCTGTAACTTCATTTCATTTGGGGCCATTTACAAGGTCTGTCAGGAAAAAGTCCATCTATTGTTAATATAGTGAGAATGACTTGCATAACATCCATGTAACCTGGCAGCCAAGTTGAGTGGACTGGAGTGTGCATACTGAAAAATAACAACTTCACTGTATTAGTCAGTGTGGGTGGTGAACAGCATTGAGTGAGTATATGTACTGTGTGGCCATCACATTCAAAATGATCAAATAGAGCAACAAATCTGCATCAAATTTTGCATGAAGCTTGAACATTCCTCCACAGAAACTATTAGGATGATTTTAGAAGGTTTTCAGGGATGGTGTAATGAGTGCAGCACAAATAAAATTGTGGCACGAATGCTTCAAAAATGGAAGAGAATCTGTTGATAGTGATTTACATTCTGGAAGGCCTGCAACAAGCACAGCACCTGAGAATGTTGAACGTATGTTGGCTGCGATCAACAAAGACTAGCGACTGACAGAGTGAGAACTAGAAGCTGATTTGGGGAGTTGCAAAACTACTGTGTCCAAGATTTTGGCACAGGATCGTGGCATGAAACATGTTGGGGCGAAATTTCATCTGTGGCTTCTGGTACCAGGGCAGAAGGAACATTGTGCTGCAGGTATTAATGACTTGATTCAAACTGCTTTCAATGAACCAGATTTCCTCAAGAGGTCATAACTTTGAGGGAGAATGAGGCATCATGGTTCAATGTATAATATTCCTTGTCTTGTGCCTTCTTCAATAAATTTCTCTATTTTTCCTAGAATGTGGCTAGATACTTTCTGGACAGGCCTTGTATATATACATTTTAAATGTTTTACAAACATTATTTAATACTTTGAACTATTTTTCAAATCTAATTCAACTATGGGGCTGAGGCTAGGTAGTTAAAAAATTGAATGAGCTTAAATAAATATTAATGAAGAATTAAAATGAATATGAAGATGAAAGTATCAGAATCATCAATAACACATTAAGAATGACAGATTTATATCAAATTAGCAGCTGATTTGAACTTTGAGAAACTATTTCACAACCTGAGAAAAAGGTTTCCTTTTCCTGTACAGTTTAGAAAATATTTCTTCATTTCTACCTTTGGCTATGCCTTTCCTCAATACTTTATTTACATATTGTTGAAAATACAATAGCAATTGGTATAACAAAAATAAAATTAATCACAATTGTAAGAATTACTGTTTAAAAATGTGTGTGCATCAAGTTGATTCATTCAAACAAAGGTGAAATAGGAAGACAAATGAAACATCTAAAAATCGAGATATAAATTAAATAATGAGTATTTACTAAACTCCCACTTTAAGTACTAATGGTTAATTAAGCTTTAATAACACTACTTAATAGTACTTTGTGAGAGACCTACAGCCAACATCATACTCAATGGGCAAAAACTAAAAGCTTTTCCACCAAGATCAGGAACAAGACAAGGTTGTCCACTTTCACCACTTCTATTCAATATAGTATTGGAAGTTTTAGACACAGCGATCAAACAAGAAAAGGAAATACAAGGCATTCAAATCAGAAAGAAAGAAACAAAACTGTCAAATCAAAAAGGAAGAAACGAAACTGTCATCAAAACTATCAGATGACATGATAGTATACATAGAAAATTGTATAAACTCTACCAAAAAACTGCTTGACCTAAAAAATAAATTTGGCAAAACAGCAAGATATAAAGTCAGTATACAGAAATCAAAGTCATTTTTGTATACCAACAATGAAACAGCAGAAGTAGAAATCAAGAAAAAAATCCCATTAGATATAGCAACAAGAACAATACAATGCCTAGGAATAAACTTAACCAAGGAAGTAAGAGACCTGTATGCAGAAAACTACACAACACTGAAGAAAGAAATCAAGGAAGACACAAACAAATGGAAACATATACCATGTTCATGGATAAGAATAAGTAACATCATCAAAATGTCCATACTACCCAGAGCAATTTACAGATTCAATGCAATACCTATTAAAGTATCAATGGCATATTTCAGACATAGAACGAACACTTCAAAAATTTATATGGGACCATAAATGACCCCAAATAGCTGCTGCAATCTTGAGAAAGAAGAGGAAAGTAGAAGGGATAACAATACCTGATACCAAACTGTACTACAAGGCCACTGTAATCAAAACAGCCTGGTACTGGCATAAAAACAGGCACACAGACCAATGGATTAGAACGGAGATCCCAGAAATAAACCCAACTATCTACAGTCAATTAATATTCAACAAAGGGGGCAGTAACATAAAGTGGAGTAAAGATAGCCTCTTCAACAAATGGTGCTGGGAGAACTGGACAGCTATGTGCAAAAAAATGAAACTAGAGCACCAACTTACACCATACACAAAAATAAAATCAAGGTAGATGAAGGATTTAAATATAAGTCATGACGCTATTAAAGTCTTAGAGGAGAACATAGGTAGGAACACATCAGATATTTCATGCAGCAACATTTTCACTGATATGTCCCCTAGAGCAAGGGACATAAAGGAAAGAGTAAACAAATGAGATCTCATCAAAATAAATAGCTTCTGCACAGCTAAAGAAAAGAGTATTAAAATAAAAAAGAGAACCAACCATATGGGAAAACATATTTTTCAATGATACCTCAGACAGGAGTTTAATCTCCAAAATATATAAAGAACTCACATGACTCCACTCTAAAGACAAGCAACCCAATTAAAAAGTGGGTGAATGACTTGAACAGACACTTCTCCAAGGAGGACATACAGAGGATCCAGAGACACATGAAAAGATGCTCAATGTTGCTAGCTATCAGAGAGATTCAAAATAAAACCACAATTAAATATCATTTCACACCAGTCAGAATGGCTATCATAAACAAAGTGACAAACAACAAGTGTTGGAGAGGTTGTGGAGAAACGGGAACCCTAGTTCATTGTTGGTTGGATTGTAGACTGGTACAACCATTATGGAAAACAGTATGGAATTTTCTAAGGAAACTGAAAATGGATCTGCCTTTTGACCCAGCAATTCCACTGCTAGGATTATAGCCTAAGAGCCCTGAAACATCAATCCAAAAGAACCTATGCACCCCAATGTTCATAGCAGCACAATTTACAATAGTCAAGTGCTGGAAGTAACCTAGGTGCCCATCAGTAAGTGAATGGATCCAAACACTATGATTCATTTACACAATGGAATTCTATGCAGCAGAAAGAAAGAAGCAACTCCTGCCCTTTGCAACAACATGGATGGAACTGGAAAGTGTTATGCTGAGTAAAATAAGCCAGATGGTGAAAAACAAATACCATATGATCTCACCTTTAGCAGGAACCTAACTAAACAACAAAACAAACAAACAAGCAAAATATGAGCAAAGACACTGAAATACAGAACAGCCTGACAGTGTCCAGAGGGGACAGGGGAGAGAATTTCAGGGGAAAGGGGGAAGGGTTTGCAGGACCAAGTATGAAGGACACAGGGACAATAAAAAGGTGGGGGGTAGAAATGGGAGGGAGATGGGGAGGGCTGAGGAGGTGGGCTGGGATGGGGTAAAATCAGAAAACTGTACTTGAACAACAATTAAAATAAAAAAAATAATACTTTGCTTGTACTAGTTAGTACAAGCTATGATTTATAAATGTGTAGCAGTGAAATTTTGTGCAAATTCAAGTGAAATTTTGTATAGTAAGCAATATGATGTCAGAAGAATATGTAAGCCTTATGTAGAAGAACAAGAATATAAACTATTTTTGGAAACTTTGACATGTTTGTATATTCCAAATGACTAGGAGAAAGCTTCCTTCAAAAATCTCAGTTAAGATGGAAATGCATCCATTCACATACTGATATATATCGCCATTTCAGAATTAAGTAACTGAAATAATACAAATTAATATAGAGAAGCACTTTGCATTTTTTAAAATATGAAATAAAATGAAGAAATAGTTAACCAGTAACACGATGACAAGTCATTACTAAATGTATTATAAGATGCAAATATCTTTAAAATATATGTGCATATTTAATGCATGAATTAAAGTCATCAAGCATTCTGTAAAGTGTCACTTAATTTAACAAATGATAATAAGCTATTTATAAAAGGAATCTTCATAAAGAGTAAACATCACTAAAAATGCTTTAATAACTCATGCTGTAGGAAATCTCTTTGTCCTTCCTATACCCCACAAATAATCTTTTTACTTCAGAAATACTTATGGGGCACATCAAGATTGATACAAAACATTTTTTAACATCACATTAAAGTAGGTCTTCTTTAGTTCAGCCACTGTATCTATCTGATGCTCATGAGTTATCAGGTAAAAAATTCAGTCAAGCAAGTTAGTTGCATTTTGCAAACAAAACACAAAAGCATTATATTAAATTATCTTATTTTAAACTCAATTTACTTAAAAGAGTTGAATTGTGCAGTTTTTTCTTTCATGTATATATAAAGCAACCAAATATCAAGCTAAAACTATGCTAAATATAGTTACCAAGCACAAAATTACCTTTTCCTCAGGTTTTTAATTAATACATTAAAGTTCATAGTGAACTATAAATAAGGATCCCAAATATTTTTGACTTATCAATGTATTTACACACTGTCTTGTAGCACTTTATACATTTATACATGCACATACATATATACACACACATACAAAAGGATAAAATTTTCATTTTTTAATAGTTGTGCTGTAGAACAGTGCTACATAATATTCACTGAGCATATAAATTAGCTAACATCTTCTTAAGTAGAGATGTGGTTTAGTAGATTTTGTGTGGAACCTGAAATTTTGCATTTCTAACAAATTCTCATTAGATTACACTGATGCCCTATCGAACCCACTGTACAGAGAAAATTTTGACTAAGTGTTTCCTAATCTTGACTAATCATTGGAATAATATAGTGTACTTGGTAGAAATATAAATTTTCTTACATTTTAATTGAAAATAATAAATCTTTGTTTGGGATAAGACTCAGGAAAATGTGGCTGAGGTGGTTACCTCAGTTTGTTAAACAACTGATTTAAAAATAAAACTGGTAAACTTAACAAAAAATCTCTCCATTCTTTAATGTCTCAGTATTTCCAGCAACATTTACATACTTGATAAACTTCTTTTGCTCAGTAACAAAAAATATCATTAGATAGTACATGAAGAAGAAAATCAAATATTGCTTACCATTATGTTTCAGTCAAATGACAACAGAAAAAAATTCCACAGAAACAAAAGGTCACTCTTTAAAGTATCTACTATGCACTAGTCACTGTGTCAGAAGTAGTTGTAGACATTTCTCATTATATAGCATGAAAAAATAAAATTATTTCTGCCAAAAATAGTAACCTAGTAACAGAAAAAAGATGGAGCAGCTTTCTATTCCATACAGATTTTATGGTAGCCAGATGTAAATTTGTTATCCAGCACATGATATGGACTTGACAAACTGACCTCTTGAAGTAGCAGAAAAGAGGGAGAGATTTGAGTGGACAAAGGCGTTGAGGTGGGAAAAGCTTGGGCATATTAAGGCAGATTAATTATTTTTTAATAATAAAAATATTAGGGCATATTTTGATTATTTTTGGGTCAGTCAAAAATAGGGAGTTTGCCCTGACCAATGTGGCTCAGTTGGTTGGGCATCATTCTGCAAAGCCAAAGTTTGCTGGTTTCATTCCCAGTCAAGGCCACATGCCTGGGTTGTGGGTTCATTCTATTCAGGTATGATGCAAGAGGCAGTTGATCAATGTTGTTCTCTAGCATCAATGTTTCTCTCCCTCTCTTCCATCCTCCCTTCCTTCCCTTCTATCTAAAAATAAATAAGTAAATAAACAAACAAATAAATAAATAAAATCTTAAATAAGGAATTATAAATCACCTGGCAAGAGGGAGAGATTTTAGAAAAAGTGAACAGACTCAAGAATGCTAAATAAGTGTTTCAACTGTCAAGCAGAGGAGTGAAGAAGTACTGGTTCAAGAAAAATTTTAAAAATGTAAACTAATAGGAAAAATATAGTAAGTTATAAGATTGAAAAAATCAAAATTTTCAGAACTTTGTACACCATCTGGTGATTGTCAGTTCCATTTTGTGTCCTTGTCAGAAGTTAGTGGAGCTGAAAATCCCTGGTTTAATGGAGGTGGAGAAGAAGGAAGTCACGGCAAGGCAGCTAACATGACTCAAATATTTTGGCATTCTTTTAATATGGTGGAGGAAGTTTTATTTTTTTATTTTTATTTTTTAAAGATTTTATTTATTTATCTTTAGAGGGGAAGGGAAGGAGAGAAGGAGAGAAACATCAATGTATGGTTGCGTTTGTGCATCCCCTGCTGGGAACTGGCCTGCAGGGAACCTGCCTGCAACCTGGGCATGTGCCCTGACTGGGAATCGAACTGCGATTGTCTGGTTCGCAGGCCTGTGCTCAATCCATTGAGCTACACCAGCCAGGTTAGGAAGTTTTATTTTAAATGACATTTTTTAGTGGGATAATTAAAAACCCAGGAAAATGCCACAGAGGTGTAACATAATAGAGACATGCTGGAATCATTCCTAAATCTGGATCTCAGTTTAATCATCTACTAAAATGTGATCCTAGACAACTTATTCTACTTAGTTATGATCATTTCCAGCAAAGATAAAAACAGGTGTATACAGATATAATAAAAGGCTTCTGCCAACATGACTGCCTTGCAATTTTGCCTCTTAAAAGCTGACATAGTTGATATTATAATTTACTCATCTTCAAATTTCCGTCCAATTAAGATGAAAGTGGGTTTCTATGTCCTGTAAAGATTCATTAACTTCATCTCTGCCCCTGATCCCAGCACTATCCTTCATCACCTTTTAGACCTTGTTTTAACTCTTGCTTCTTTCCCTCTTGTATTTTTAATTTTTCATCTTTATTGTACCCGCTTCCCAAGATGCTTTCTCAGTTTTGCTCCACATGAAGCCTCCACCCAGTCATCTCACTGTTAATCAGTTTTTTTCCCCAAAGGAATAGTGTATACTACTTCAGAACTTGACTTGGAACACCGTCTGGTGATTCCAAGAGATTCTCTCTACCAATACTTAGTTACTATTCAGGTAACTGCCATAGACATTGCTCAAAATCTTACACAATATTTAAGGTCCTTTAAAAGGGCCACTCACAACTTGAAATTTGGCCCTGGTCTATATTTAAAGATTGCACATGCCAACATTTCTCCATAATGTTCTCCAATTCCCCACATGCAGTACAATATGTTATGCCTTTAAAAACCACTTATCCTTTTCTCTCTTCTGTAACTTACCTTATTCTGTTCCCAATGCCTAGAATGTTCCCTATAGTTCCAGTGTAAAGAAGTTCTGTTATGTTTTGTCAAAACTTCACCTCAAGTAACCACTTTCATCTACCTATTTCTAATTCTTCAGTACAATGATTAAATCATTGTTCATACTTTTTGAGACCTAAATTATATATTTTCCCATCTTCATAGCCAATACTTCTCAAATGTAGGTGATTATTTGATATTTTACTGAAATATTCTGTAGACTTCTGAGTTATGCACAGTATATGCTCAGTGAATGTGTTGAATGGAACTGAGTATTGGTGGCTGTGAAAGAATAATTACAGAATTGTGGATTGGATTATTGTAGACATATGAGATCAAAAGACTGATTAATCAAATGTGAACTACATAGTTGAAAAAGCATTCATATGAGATAGTAATTGAATTGGGCCTTCTATGACCAGTATACTTTGATAAGCAGAAAAGAAAAGGGAGGAAGTTACAGAGTGATAATAACATAAGAAAACAAATAGGAAAAAATGAGATATTGTGTGTTTGGGAACAGAAAGTAGATATATCAGTCAGAACAAAGCTAATGGCTTTATTTGTAAAATAACAGGGGTTGAAGTTGAGGGAAAAAAAAAGGCCTGTTTGGGGTGGTGGGTACATGAGTGCAAGGCTTAGATTTGTAGTTTTATCCAGCGAACATTTGGCAGGCATTAAAGCCTCTGTACAAGTCATCAGAAAAAGAAATAGGAGTGATTATTTATCCTATGACTGTATCAGTGTAAACTAGTATGTGATAATTAACAACAGTGAAATGGGTTGCTCAAGATATTTTTAGGGCTTTCCTAGAACCATAATTTTTCAACAGAATTCTAATCTCTGTATTTTCCTGAATATATTTCATAGGATCAAACTTGTATGTTATGTGGACTTAGAATTTTCATCTAGTCAATTGAAAATCTATTTTGAGCTTTACCTACTTAAATATTTGAGATTTCAATATCAGGCAAAGTATTATCTTGATCTCTTTTCTTTTATATTAAGATCAGGATGACCCACTAATCATTTATTTTTAATTGTTAAGATACAACACTTGCCTATTAGATAGTAAACAGGCAACTTAAAAAGCCAGGGAAACCCTGTTTCTCTTTATAGAGCAGCTGATTTTGCTTGAATATATACTTTCATTTAGTGGAAATGAAAGGAAAATTATTGTAAAGAATTAAAACTTAGTAACCATTAAGCATATCCCTTTACACATTAAGAACTAAGTTAGGAATTCCTTGTATATATTTAAAAAATAAGCCTTTTCACTGAAATTCTCATAAAAATGTAAGCAATAAATCAACAGTATGAGATTCATGATTCACTTTAAAATGTTTCTGGGGAAATTACTGAACGTACTTAAATGTTTCTTTTCTAAAACCTCAACTTATAAATAAAACAATATTATATATCTGTTTGAGATTATAAAAGTATCCTCAACAAACCAAGTTGTCAAGTAATAGGTACAAGGATTGTCCAGAAAGTATACAGCCAAGTACTATGAAAATAGAGACATTTACTGAAGAAGATACAAAAATACAAGAAACATCATACATAGGACAATGATGCCTCAGTCCCCTTCAAAGTAGGCACCTTGGGACCTCACATAGTTCTGCCAGCATCATTAGTAATTGCAGTACAATATTCCTTCTGCTATGGTAGCAGAAGCCACAAAACAAATTTTGTTCCAGCATATTTCATGCTAAGATCCTGCATCAAAATCTTGTACAATGTAGTTTTTGGAATCCCCTGATGGGCTTCTAGCTCTTGCACTGTCAGTTACTGATCTTCTAGCTCTTGCACTGTCAGTTAATGCAGCCTATACATGTTCAATATTATTAGGTGTTCTGCTTGTTGCAAGCCTTCCAAAATGTGGATCATTTTCAAAAGATTCTCTTTCATCTTTGAAGAATTTGTGCTACACTTATTTGCATTGCATTCTTTGCATCATCCCTGAAAGCCTTCTCTAAATCATCTGAATTCTTCTGTGAAGGAATGTTCAAGCTTCACGCAAAATTTGATGCAGCTTTGTTGCACTATTTGCTTAGTCATTCTGAATGCAACAATCATACAGTACACATGCTCCGTCAATGGCGTCTGCCACCCCCAGTGACTAGTATACTGAAGTCACCATTTTTCATGCATGAACATACCAGGCCACTGCCCTTGGCTGCCAGGTTATGTGGATGTGGCACAAACTGTTTTCATTATATTAATAATGGATGGACTTTTTATGGACAGATCTTCGCATGTATGCTGATATGAAAAGTGATCATGAAATTATCTGGTTTTGAAACCTTATAGGTAAAACTAGTTAACAACATTTGGAAAAGCTGAGTGTTTTCTTAATTGATATATATATATATATATATATATATATATGAACCATAACTCAATACCAAAGAACTATCATATCAACAATAGCTCCTCCTTAAGTTCAATGAATGATGAAAGGAAAATGGAGACAACTGTACTTGAATGACAATAAAAAATGCAAAAAAATATACATTAGAGAAAATGAATTCTTTAGTTTTCTCAAATGTACAATTAAAAAAATTTGAATTTGATGTATCATAAAGCTCATTTGGCTAAAATATTCTATCAGTCCATGTAGGATGGAAATGTAAATTGGGTAGACATCCAGGGGGTACAACTGTTCTAATAAAGCATAGTGACTAAAAGACAAAGAGACCAAATAAACATGCAAAAAATATACTTTCTGGCCTTAACATAAGAGAGTATAAGAGAGTATAAGAGAGTATAAGTGTAATGCAACTTACACTTATAAGCAACAATATTTAGGTATAAAACAATAACACATGTTTTATTCATATTATTTTATTTATTTTAATGTGTTATCTCTGTATCAAACATATTAATTTGGTATGCATATATTATACTTTAGAAATATAAAATTCCTAAACTATTGAGTCTGTTTATCAAATTCTGATGGCATTATTTTATTAAGAGTCTCTACCTCCAAAATTATACATCTACATGTGGATTTATTAATTATGCTTCATTTAATAAAAACTTATCTGAAATATTTACTTGATCTTATTTACTGTAATATCTGTTTCTTAGGATACTCTGATTTAAGAGTGCTTATGTAATTACTTACTTTTATCCTATATAATCTGTTTTAAGTCTGAATAAATACATGTAAAATTCAAAATTAAAATTAAAATATTATATTGTTATTCTTAAAATATGACATATACAACCTATATAATCCATAGTATGATATTATAACTATAATTCTACATTTGAAAGGTTGATTATTTTTGTCAATATTATAAAATATCACACACTCTCTACTGGAGTGTTAATAATGATATCAGGAAAAAGATCTTAGAAGTGTGGTTTCATGAAAAGTTCATGCTCTTCCTTAATGTTAAATATAACAGAAGATCCATCTTGAAATACTAAACTTCATTTACAACTTTATTCTTTATCTTATCATTAGGGTAAATTTGTTTGCACCAAATTTATTATTATAAGGAACATGATAGATTGAAAGTAAACAGATGAAATTTCATCTAAGTTGTATGATGCATAATAAATTGTAGCATGACAGAACTCTGTTAACAGTAAGCGTTCTGAACACCATTGGATAAGGAAGGATATAAAGTATAGCGTGCAGTTTCAGGTCTGTCTTAATATCAATGGAAATCATGTGCTGCTTAATGTAATGTACTACATATGTACTAAAATCTATTTTAAGGTAAATATATTGTTGCATGAATGGTGCCAATAATATGTATTTGAATCCATAATTTGTTATTCCTGTAAAAAACAAATAACTCATTTGCATAATAAAAATAAATGTAAACATGTAACTTCAAAAAAATAATAACTTGCAGATAAAACTCAGTAACAATGCATGTATGAGGGAGGATCCCTGAAAACAGAATTTATTTATAAAAAAATTGTGTACTGGTATTTATTCTTACATATTTAAACTTCAGCCACCTTCAAAGTACTCTCCATTTGATACAATACACCTATCAAGATGTTTTTTCCACTACTCAAAACAGTTTTTGAACTTGTCAATTTTGATGCTTTCTAATGCTTCTGCCATTTTTTGTTTCACCTCTTCCATATCAGCAAAACATTTCCCTTTGAGAACTTTTTTCATCCAGGGAAACAAAAAGTCACTCAGGGAAAGATCAGGTGAATATGGAGGGGTGGGGCATAGGTGTCAGGCCATTTTCAGTCAAAAATTGCTGAACACTCAATGTAGTGTGGGCAGATGAGCTCATTAATCAATCATCATGGAAATGGGTAAACATGGTGAAAGAGTCTTCAGAAAAAAATCACTGAAGTTGAATGAAGCCTCTCACAACAACCCCAGTGGGTACATTGTTATGGATGGGTTCCTAGAACATTCACCTAGTAGAGGAAACCTGTACCACAAGGGGCCAACCCTCCTGAAGATAACTCTGGTTTTTTTGGGTCCACCCTAATTTTTCATTCACAAAAATCATATATATATATATATATATATATATATATATATGCATGTTCATGTGTGTGTACATGTGCATTCATAAGCCACAAAGATTTATGAACTAGAATGACTTGTTTGTGCCTCTCACTTACTATTATGCAGAAATAAGATGATATGATAATACATAAGAAACATATACAACTAATAAATATGGAATATATCTTTTATAAGTGCTGTTCAGAAATATGCAATAATTAAGAGTAAAGTGTTAGAAGGTAATTTACAATAGAGAAAAATATTTGAGCTAATATAGTACTGCCACATTATTTCTTGACTTTGTATATTCATGTGTTTTTGCTGGATACACACAACTAGAGGGACAATCACTTTTCCTCATATTTTTAGCCATGCTTTTCTTTGGCTTCTAGCAGGACATCATTTAGGTCTGGTGAAACACAGTTCTTTCTCTTCCACTTTGCTACCTTCTGTTTAATAAATCAGAAAACATTTGGATAACACTAATTTTGAGTAATTAAGCCAGTGTTCATCTGAAATTAATGAATATAAAGACTCCTCTCAGTGAGCGACATTTCCATCTGTCTTTGTCATGACTTGGAGTACAATGCCTAATGTCTCTTATTCAGTGTTAATACCAAATATATATTTAAATTTATGACAAATAGAATTCCCCCTTTGGTCCAAGCAAGAGTATATTGATTCTACTATAGATACTGTCTCAAAAATCTATGTCACACTTTCTATGTGTTAGTCATCACACATAGTATTCCTGTGGTTATCAAATGCAATCTTATTACTATCTTTTATGTAAATAATATTATTGTCCTAATTTTACAGATTGAGAGCATGAGGCTAAAAAGATCAAGAAATTTGTCCAATATTCAATCTACAAAGCTTATTTCAGAATTCATGTGATAGATTATTTAGTGCTAGGTCCAATTTATAAAGTCTAAAAACAAAGATTAATTTGAAAGAAAAAATGAGAAATCCTTAAAAATCATCACTATTTTATTTTTATTTTCTCTCATCCATATAACTACTGCCAAAATTAAACATTCAGGAGACAATCATAACAGAAGAAAGACTTAGCAGGAGAAAGATCCAATGTGGTCAATGTCATTTAATTTCATGTAAATGGCATATGAACCAGCTGGCACAAGAGCAGCCAAGTCTCATTTTTAGTTTATATAACCAACAAATTTTGTTTATCCAAATATTCATTTGATGCAATGATAAAGGTTTTGAAAATAACACTGAAAAGACAAACACCCAAAGCATTTAACCTAATTGCCTTAGCTCTTAGCACTAACAGGTGGAGTCCTGCTTAAAATAATATATACTTAGGTGTAAAAACCAGTAGACAAAACTAACAACAGATTATTTGTAGGTATGTGTTAATGATGCTATTCAGGCAAATGAGGTGTCAACAAGGTCTAGTTTCTGAGGAATAAACTTGGATTATGATTATGTGTCAGGGAAGCCAAAGATTGAAAAATTAGGATCTTGACAGAGTTAGCATTTTATAAAGTTGTGTGCTAGATTAGGAGGAGTTCCAGCCAAGATGGATGTGTAGGTAGAAACCCTTCACTGCCTCGCACAACCAAAGGGAGGACAGCAACTAATATAAAATCAATAAAAAACCAGAAGTGCCAGAAAATCAAACTTCATCAAACTCAGACAACCAAGGAATTAAAGAAACAATCAAAATAGCCAGATGTGTAAGACTGGGGGAGAGAACCCTCAGCAAGGTTGCAGACCATGTGGTGAGGCGGTATACCATGCTGGTGGGGCTGACTGGACAGGATACAGACTCAGAGCTAACTGTGGACTATGGCAGGGGGTTGCCACAGTGGGAGAAACTCCCAGTCACACACAAGAGTTTTTGGAAGGAGAGGCTAAAGCAGATCAAGTCAGCTGCATTGTTCCCTCTCTGACCCCTCCCTGACAGACAACACCACAAGAGGATTACCCTGCCCTGGTGAATACCTAAGGTCTCGCCCCCTTACAATTTATCAGATGTGCCAAGACAAAGAAATATGTCCTAAAGGAAGAACAGATCAAAACTCCACATTGCATAGAGAGCTAAGCAATGAGGAAATAGCCAACTTAAATGATGGAGAGTTCAAAGCTCTGGTAGTCAAAATGTTCACAGAACTGATTGAGCTTGTTCACAACATGAAAGAACAAATGAAGGATATCCAAAGTGAAATACAGCAAAATATTCAGGGAACCAACAGTGACAGGAAGGAAACCAGGACTCAAATTAATGATTTCAAAAAAAAAAGGAAGAAATAAAAATTCAACCTGAACATAATGAAGAGACAAGAGTTGAAGAAAATGAAGACAGGCTTAGGACAACATCTAAATCACAGGGGTGCCAGAAGGAGAACAGCAGCAGAAATTGAAAACTTATTTGAACATATAATGAAGCAAAACTCCCCCAGTCTGGTGAAGGAAGTCCAGGAATCCCAGAGAGTCGCAAAGAAGTTGGACCCAAGGAGGAACACACTGAGGCATATCATCATTAAGTTACCCAAGATTAAAGATAAAGAGAAAATCTTAAAAGCAGCAAGAGAAAAGGAGAGAGTTACCTGCAAAAGAACGCCCATAAGACTATCAGCTGATTTCTCAAAAGAAATCTTACAGGCAAGAAGGGGCTGGAAAGAAGTATTCGAGCCCTGGCTGGTGTAGCTCAGTGGATTGAGCGCGGGCCTGCGAACCAGACAATTGCGGTTCGATTCCCAGTCAGGGCACATACAGGGGTTGCAGGCCAGTTCCCTGCAGGCCAGTTCCCAGCAGGGGACTCATGAAGGCAACCATACACTGATGTTTCTCTCCCTCTCTCCTTCCCTTCCCCTCTAAAGATAAATAAATAAAATCTTTAAAAAAAAGTTAAAAAAAAAAGAAGTATTTGAAGTCATGAAAGGCAAGGACCAACAACCAAGATTACTCTCTCCAGCAAAGCTATCATTTAGAGTGGAAGGGCAGATAAAGTGCTTCCCAGATAAGGTCAAGTTAAAGGAGTTCATCATCACCCAGCCCTTATTATTTGAAATGTTAAAGAGATTTATATAAGAAATTGAAGAAGATCGAGAACTATGAACAATAAAATGACAACAAACTCACACTATCAACAACTGAACCTAAAAAAAGAAAAACAATGGAAACAAAAACTAAACAAACAACTAGAACAGGAACAGAATTGGAGAAATGGACATCACCTAGAGGGTTTTCAGTAGGGAGGGGGAAGGAATGAAGAGGAGGAAAAGTACTGGGAATAAGAAACATAACTGGTAGGCATAAAATACATGGGGAGAGGTTAAGAATGGTATAGGAAACAGAGGATTCAAAGAACTTATAAGTACAACCCTTGGACATGAACTATGGGGAAGAAATGTTGGAGGGTTGGGGAGTGCGGGGCAGAGGGAGGATAAAGGGAGAAATATTGGGGAAACTGCAATAGCATAACCAATAAAATATACTTTAATAAATAAATAAATAAATAAAAGAAAAAAAGTTGTGTGCTGTATTGGGAAAAATGAAAGACATCTATCCTATTGCCAAAGTTGAAAGAAAAGTAAAATAAGTGAATATTTGTCCATGTTAGAATTAAATGTAATTAAAAAATTAATATACTTAAAAGATACATTTGAAAAAATTGAGTGAAAAGCAAATACCAAAAGCTAATCTCTCATAGTGAAGCTCTCTTGCTCTCAGATTCTTGTCCTTTAACATCATAACAGTGCTATTTTCTATAAAAGTCCAAGTTGTAATAAGGATATTGTTAATCTTAGAATATTAAACATACAATTTATGGAGCCAAACATTTCTTTTAAATACAGTATGTAGATAGAAGTTAAGTTAAAATTCTCAGGTAGCTATGTTATGTGAGTACAATTACTACTACCCACTATTAGTTCAGGCACAATAATTGTAATCTATTATTGGGTACATAAAAGTATCCCTAGTGTTCAACAACCTGATCATAAGGATGTGTAATACTCAGGTGATGGCTAACATCCGATGGCTACTTACATACCAAAATACCAGAAAATACTCCTCTGAAATATATCTTACTTTTGTTTTTGTTAGAAAATTGATACAACACCTGAAGAGGATAGTATAATAGAGAGCTTTTGACAACAGCTTAATACCAAATATGTAACATTACTTATTTTCTTAAAGGTAAAAATGGAAGTAATATGTGTGGTATTAAATTAGTATATTGACAGGGCATTATGTAGAATCTCTTAAAATTCTGAGATCTATTACAATGATATATAATTTATTATAAATATCAGTTGTATAGATTATAAAAGAACATGGCTGGCTTTATGCACAACTATCCTTTCTAAATCTGTCTTCCTTTTAGGATCCCAGTAATCTCATAGTATCCCAGACTTACTAGAGTACTACTCTGGCATAGGAATATTGGTGCCTATAAAATTTAATACATACTGAGATCCATGCCTTTCACATAGAAATAGCCAACTAAAAGATAACAAAGAATATTTGTTTTAGTTTTCATCTTGATTTTAAAACACAATGTGTAGCCATTTTAACTTGCCAAAAGTTTGTATCAAAGATAGTCAATGAAGACAAATAAGCACCTACTTCATATATGTAGTATTTCCTTTGTGTTATGAAGCCAAGAGGCATCATCACGAAATGATTCAGTGTCTAATTAAGTACCAACTTAGGTGCACTGCAGGGATGGCAAACACCTGGTTCATATACTGACATGCTCCCTCCCCAGCAGGAACCATAGCAGACCTCACTAATTCATCCTGGTACTCTTTCTGCTTTAGGTACAAATTGTAGCCTCACACATGGAACAACCTCAGACTCCTATTCCACACAACACTCAAGACAGGCATAAACGATTTGGGAAAACCAACACACTAGTAATCATAAACTTTACCCACACCGATAGGAATTAGGTAAGCAACTTAATTTCTTCTTGGTTCCTTTTCATTCAGAAGATATACCAGTAAAAACATAAAGATCTGATGCTGCAGATTTCTTTTTTATACATCAAAGGAATAGAGAATGAATTTTTAAAAATGGTAGCAGTAGTTTTAGTAGTTGACTATTATTACTAGATAAGTCAGTTTACTCTTCAATCTAATGAAAAACATTTATTCCATTAGGTTATTGAGGAAAGTGTCACTAATTAGGAATATAGCCTGTTCCAATTTTAAAGCACTGTTTTAAGGTATTTTTTGGGTAAATCTTCTTTATTAATTTAAGGTTTATTTTGAAGTTTTTTTTGAAGTTTAACTTAATTTATCTCCTTTCAAAATAATAGAGAATACTTAGAAATTAAGATAATTTTAGTCTTTCACACAAATTTATGCTGGTTCAGCAAAATTTACCACTAATTTTTAATTTTTCTATTTTTAAATGTTATTTCAAAGAACTCTCAGGAAGGGCAAGCATTTTAGGATTAAAATAAATGAAACCCCAAACTAGATAATTTCAGATAGATCATTATGAAACATGTTTTTATGTACAAAATTTATTATCAATATTTTGCATTCAATATTTCCATAAAATGATACATGTTACTGACATTTCCACTTCTACTTTTGTTTTGTAGCTAACATTTTGTATTTGTAGTGTTTTCAGACATATAAATATTACATCCGATTAATTATTTTCAAATACATTTCTGAAGTTCAGGGATTTTGTTTATGAAACAGATTGTACATGCTTCACATGACCAAATGTCATTTTTATCAAGATAAAAGCAACATTAATTCAAATGGGAAAAGTATTTTCCAAAATATTCCTTTCCTTCAGTTTTCTGTAAAGTATGTCAGATGAGGACTAGGAAGATTTTTATGCAAGTTGTATTTTACTGCCTGACTCCAACAAACACATTTTCATCTAAATTATTTTGTCAACAGCCTATAGTACCCTTGCTAACTTTATTTGGCACCAGTGCATAATTAGATGCACAGGGGTGTGACTCCAATTGAAGGTGTTGGCATTGTAGCACTCTGTGAAAATATTAACTGAGGTTAACTCCAATTTTCTCTTCTTTAATTAAATGCACATGGTACTAATGAGGTAACCTACTGTTCCTTGATAGCACTAATTAGCTAAGAGGAGAGTACACTCTCACACTGCAATTTAAACCTAAAAATAAGGTTGAAATATGCTAATTGCAGGCAATTTTAAACCAGTACAAGTTGAAGAACTAGTCATAATAAGAGAAGCTGACTGCTTTACAGTTAGACAGCTGTAACTTTGGTTAAAATCTAAACAAGCCCCAGGATTCTTGGACTGCTATTTAACACAGTCATAGGCATCCTACAAAATAAAATGCTACTTCATGACATAGTAATGATTCAGACTGAAAAAAAATCCTCAGATCGCCACTCATCTATACAAAACCAAAAATAAGTATCACGAGAACTGCATAAGTGGCACAACACAATTTATATTTAATACTGAAAATTAAACTCAATAAATAAAAAATATTACCTTAAACTCACTTAAGAGCAACCCTATTAAGTAAAATATTGTATGTGTTTCCAATATAGAAAAAACATGTCAATGTGTTGAGGATTTGTCATCCCAATCAGAAGGGAAGATACAGAGAGGTGTAAATGTCCACATCGGAGAAATACACAAACAGGAGATTTCCAGATGATACCCAAGTATAGTGACAAGAATATTAAAAAGATGCTATGGAATAAAGTGTTATAGTTATGGATGAAAGGATACGTGTGCCAAAATATCAGAAGGATTTCATTATAAGAAGAAGATTTTCAATACATTTCTTCTGTCATTTAGAGCTTTGGGATGGAAGTAGCCTGAAGCTTCACTGTGAGAGACAATGTTCTTCATTCTTAGCTTAAAACTCTCAGAAATATGATTTCAGTAAATCTAAGTATGGTCCAAATATATCTTCTTTGTTTCTTAAATATTTCCCAAATATGATTTTAACAGATAAACATTGAGATAACTTTAGACATAAAGCAAGACTCTGAAGGTCCTCTGAATCATTGATAAAGATATGTTTTGATTTACGCAAAGTATATTTTCATTATTTTTGAGTCCGTAAAATCTATGACCTCATATTTTTATTAGCCACAAACTTTGATGAACTGAAAATACTCACTGCATCAGACAAATCTTTCCTGTTATCACAGTGAAAAATGACAAATTTTTCATGTTACTACAGAGAAAAATAAAGCATATTAAATTGGTATTATCATAAACCTATACTTAGGGATAGGAGATATAGAGACAGTCCTACACAGAGGACTCACAATGACATTTTTCTTTTCCTGTCATTTTTCATGCAAAATCATAAAATACATATAGTTTAAATAAGAGTTAAGAAGCAATAAACATAAAGTGTTAAAGAGTAAAATTTTTAAAAAGAAAATATCAACCTAATCTTAAGTTTACTGAAGAACAGTGACTTAGAAAGACAGAAAATTATTTAAAAGACAGAAAATTATTTGAAAGACAAAGTTGTTTCTTATTTTAATCTAACTTCAAAATAATAACTACTGGAGTTAAAGTATGTGAGAACAAATTTTGTACTAACCATTAGCAAGTCATCATGTCTGGACAAAAGGCTTGGTTTAAGGAACTACTTTGGAAAACCCACCCAGATTTTTCTCCTGAGTGTCCTAGAGCCTTCTACAACAGAAGAGATAGAATGTTGACAAGAGATGCTAATAAACCCCAGATCAACCATGCCTTAACAGATCCATGAAGTTGCAGCTCTATAAAGGTATACAAAGGCAAACAAAATGAGACACTTAGAAATGGATCTCTTGGAGGCAACTTGATATATTTCAGCAAATCACAGGGAAACACAATATGAATTGATATTTTAAGTATTTACATCTGTTTCAAACAAGCACCAAAGAATCTTTTAATAGTTAAAGGCCAAAATAATGTACTGGAATGGGCTTTCACCATTAACTTCAGAAGGAATCCATTCTTTACATATGAATCATTATAATTTTCTGTTAAAACAGTAAAGAGTAAGTCATTAAGTATTGTAAATAAGAATACTAGCTCTAGAGACAGTCAGTCTGCCAGGTTCAAATTATGACTCAACACTTAATAAGAGTGCGACCTTTAGCAAGTTACTTAGCTTCTCTTGGCCTCTCTCTCTTTAGGAAGGGTGTAGGAAGTAACACCGCAATATGGTTATTAAGTGCATTGACTTGTAAAGTACTTAGAATAGTGCTGCTACCTATATACTTAATGTTTACTGGCTATGAATTGAATATTTATTAGCTATCGTTACTGCTTCATAACAATATTAAATTTTTAAAATAACTTATTAAAGCCCTACATGTGTAAAACAATATTACCCACTGTAAAAGATGCAGAAATTCTCAAGACACTATATTTGCATTCAAATAACCTTTAGTCTGTTGTTGCACTTCATGATATCAATCTAAACCACTTCCATGTGAATAAAAAGTATTTTTCCCTTAGAACCCCAGTGCAGCAAAGCAAAAATTAATATGAATGTGTTTACATTTAGTGACAATACAATAGCTTCTAAGGAAGAATATCACTTTTTTTAAAGATGAGGAAGGTATATTTTTCATAGAAAGCAGGTAAGTATTATATATTGACCTTTCCATACATGTGAAAATGTTTTAAATTAGAATTTTTATTGAGGTTGACTAAAAGTATGTTCAAATTTATCTTTAACATGTTTAAAATTTAGGGTCATGATAGTGTGGTAAAAGGTGCAAATATTTTAAGTGTTTAGCTAGTCAAGAAATATGGACACTCTGGATATGATGTAAAACAAGAACAAAATCAAGTGGTTGTTTGACATTTCTGCCACTCCAAGTGTTTTATTTGTGTGTTTATTTGGCTTTCAGGCCATTTATCACAACTGATGGAAACTGTTTCAGGGCCAGTGTGGCCAGGGATGTTC
Organism: Artibeus jamaicensis; assembly: GCF_021234435.1. Classification (NCBI taxonomy): domain Eukaryota; kingdom Metazoa; phylum Chordata; class Mammalia; order Chiroptera; family Phyllostomidae; genus Artibeus; species Artibeus jamaicensis. Next base: position 5,478,443 of record NW_026521717.1, read on the forward strand.
CAGAACAATATATGCTGGCTTTGCAGATTCCATCTACTTCATCCTTCCCAAGCCCATCTCTGAAACTCAGGTTAAAAGCTTTCTGACTCTGACAGGGGAGGAAAAAAATAAGAGAACCGATTCCTGAAAAACATTTTGAGTATTTCTTAAGGTCAGTGACTCAGAGTAGTTGGTGTACTGTTTGGAGTCCATCAATGAGAAGGAGGGATGGTGTATGCCAGAGGACCAAATCAGTATGAGCACATGCCTGAGGTCTTTTCATTCTTTATTCTAAAGAGTTAGCCCCACATTATTTCCTTCTGTGGCACAAACTACAAAACCCTCATATGATACTGAGAAGAACATGATGTAGCCAGTAAAGGACCACTTTGCAGAGAAGGAAAATGTAGTCTAAGAAGCTGAAATTATTATACAAGAAGTCATGCTATTATGTATTTTTAAAGTTGCTGTGCATCATATAGCATACTGCAAAGGAATTTCTGAGTGAGCTCTTAAAATTGCAGATTCAAATTTAAAAGACCAGAGAGACAGTGTCCAGGAATAAGGATCTTGGTGATGGTGATCACATTTTGAGAAATGTTGTTTTCTCTGTTTAGGATATTTGTATGACAGGTGATTTTTCATTATTTTATTCCATTATTCGGTCAGTCAAGAGTTTTTCAGTACCTACTATCTGTTCTAAACTATATTAGCCATATGGCTATAAAAATGAATGAAAAATTTCCTTGCCTCCAAGGAGAGTGAAAAAACAGCCTTGTAAATTAAGATGTAAAAAAAGTAAGTGCAGAGGCTCCTAGGATTTTGTTCTTCTTGAACCCCTTTGGCAGTCTGGTAAATGTAGAATAGCCTAATCAGAAAAAAAAATTGTATAAAATAAACTTTAATGGATTAGACAGGAAGTGAGTGTCCCCTTCTAAATTTTTAATTCCAGATAGAGTAATCTTGGTTGTAGGTCTTTGGATTTCATGACTTGGAATACCTCTTTCCAGCCCCTTCTTGCCTGTAAGGTCTCTTTTGAGAAATCCGCTGATAGTCTGATGGGGACTCCTTTGTAGGTGACTGTCCCCTTAGCTCTTGCTGCTTCTAGGATTCTCTCCTTCATTTGAATCTTGGCTAATGTAATGATGATGTGCCTTGGTGTGTTCCTTCTTGGGTCCAACTTCTTTGGGACTCTCTGAGCTTCCTGGATTTCCTGGAAGTCTATTTCCTTTGCCAGATTGGGGAAATTCTCCTTTATTATTTGTTCAAATAAGTTTTCCACTGGTGGCTGTGCCTTTCCCCCTTCTCGTACCCCTATAATTCGGATGTTGGAGCATTTAAAGATGTCCTGGAGGTTCCTAAGACTCTCCTCATTTCTTTGAATTCTTGCTTCTTGACTCTTTTCTGTTTGGCCATTATTTGCTTTCTTCTGGTCCACTCCATTGATCTGAGTCCCAGTTTCCTTTTCATTGCTATTGATGTCCTGTGCAATTCCATTCATTTCAATTAGTTTCACCTTCATATATTTGTCTAATTTGTGGCTATAATCAACCAGTTCTGTGAGGATACTGATGACCAGTGTTTTAAACTGTGCGTCTGAGAGTTTTGCTATTTCTTCATCGCTTAGATCTATAGGGTCTGGGGCAAAACTTTCATTTAGAATGGAAGGACAGATAAAGTGCTTCTCAGATGAGACCAAATTCAAGGAGTTCATCATCACCAAGCCCTTAATATATGAAATGTTAAAGGGACTTATCTAGGAAAAAGAAGTTAAAGAAACATGAACAGTGAAAGGACAACAAAATCACAGTTATTAACAACCACACCTAAAACGAAAGCAAACTAAGAGGACAGCTAGATCAGGAGGGTTAGCAACAGGGGAGTGGGAGGAGGAGAAGGGGGGAGAAGGTACAGAAAATAAGTAGCATAGACAGTAGTTAGAAAATAGATGGGGGGCAAGAATAGCATGGGAAATATAGAATCTAAAGGACTTGAGACACATGGTCATAAACTAAAGGGGGGGTAATGGTGGGGATGGGGGGTTAGGGTGGAGGGGAATGAAAGGGGGAATAGAACAACTGTAACAGCATAATCAATAAAAAATTAAAATAAATAAATAAATAAATTTTTAATTCCGTATTTCAGTAGTATTTAAAACACACACTTGTGAAATATTAATAAGAGTGTTTCTTTATTAATGTATTAAATGATAAGATATAGTGGCAGGTTTGATAACGACTATAATTTTGAAGTTATAGTAACCATTAATAATATTTCTTGATATTGTCACCAGCTGCAATGTGATATGAAAATATCTTCATTGGTGACAATGTCACAGATACTGCTAATACTACTGTGGTTTGTTGCCTACATTCAAAATAGAAGAAAACATTAAGACTCAATTAGAAGTGAAATTTAGACTTCCTTTGTTCATGTTTAGGCCTTGTGAAGTCTATGTGGATCCATAATCAAGACACCCTACATTAGCAAGAAATATATTGCTAAAGAGGTAAAAACTAGTCTGATCATATTGAGTAAAGATATTTTCTAGGTGATTCCAAAAGAATGAGTAGAAATTTACTGGGGGGGGGGTGAGAAGCAGCAGATAAATAAGGAAGAACTAAAGGAATTTAGGGTTTTGCCTTAAGAAATATAAAAAGTGGGGTATGGCAGGAGTGGGGAATGGATGGGGAGAAGTGATGAAAAATAAGGCTGGAAAGATTATGACTACAAGATGTACTCATAAGACAAAATGGATTTGTCTAAAGTAAAGGGAAGTCATAGATTTATAATTTAGAAAACAAGGGAAAAGCATGAGGGTATGGGTTCTCTCTGAAACTGGGAAAAGTTTGTGTCTGGCAGCCTAAGATGCCCAAAGTTTCATCAGAGAGAAATTACCACTAAATAAATAGTAATGAGAAGAAGAAAAGGATACTCAGTTTGAGGAGATGCTAACTTTGAAGATTTGAAGATGACTTTAGTGACTGAGTGACAGAGTACAGGATAAGGGACACTGGGAATAGACTGTGATATCACTAGCAAGGTAAGAGGATGCAAGAAAAAAATTTAAGGAATAGAAGAGAATCTGTTTCATTTGGAAATACAAAATTAGAAGTGACTGCAGGACATTCAGGTAGATATTTCCAGCAGACCTTTGAGAAAACAAGTCTTAACTTCAATAGAAAGGCAAAGCATACAAACCTGAGATCACTGCCTTATATGGCAGTAATCCTACAGGGAGTAGATGATTCTGTCATGAGATCAAAGGAGTGGTTTTCAACATAGGTCATGTGTTAACATCATCTGAGACGCTTTGAATAAATATTGATGCTGGGCTCCACCTTCCTGAGCTTATGATCTAATTAGGCTAAGGTGGACTTCTGACTTAGAAAAAAAAGCACTCTGAGTAATGATAATGTCCAGGCAGAGGTTAGCACCACTGATATAATTATTGAATAAAAAGTTATGGATGGAGATAAAGAAAGCCATCAAAAGAGAGAGAACAGATGGTCAGAGAAGTGATGTCAAAAACTTCAAATGTTTTGTCAGGGTCCAGCAGGATGAGACTTAAATACAACTCTCTGACGTTGTCAATAATATTTTATAGAATCATTTAAGGAGGGTAGCAGGGAGAGAAACAGAACTACAGTATGTTGAAGAAGCCATGACACCATTAAAGTCCTAGAGGAGAACATTGGCAGGAAAATCTCAGATAATTTCATGCAACAACAATTTTTACTGATATGTCCCCTAGAGCAAGGGACATAAAGGAAAAAATAAACAAGTGGGATCCCTTCAAAATAAAAAGCTTCTGCACTGCTAAAGAAAACGGTATTAAAATAAAAAGAGAACCAACTGTATGGGAAAACATATTTGCCAATGGTACCTCAGACAAGGGTTTCATCTCCAAAATATACAAAGAATTTATATGACTCCACTCTAAGAAGACAAGCAACCCAATTAAAAAGTGGGTGAATGACTTGAACAGACACCTCTCCAAGGAGGACATACAGAAGATCCAGCGACACATGAAAAGATGCTCAATATCGCTAGCCATCAGAGACATGCAAATTAAAACCATAATGAGATACCACTTTATACCAGTCAGGATGGCCATCATAAACAAAGCAGCAAACAACAAATGTTGGAGAGGTTGTGGGGAAAAGGGGACCTTAGTTTATTGTTAGTGGGATTGCAGACTGGTAAAACCATTATGGAAAACAGTATGGAATTTTCTCAGAAAAATAAAAATCGACCTGCCTTTTGATCCAGCAATTCCACTGCTAGGATAATATCCGAAGAACCCTGAAACACCAATCTAAGGGAACCTATGCACCCCAATGTTCATAGCAGCACAATTTACAATAGTCAAGTGTTGGAAGCAACCTAGATGCCCATCAGTAAATGAATGGATCAAAAAAGTATGGTACATTTACACAATGGAATTCTATGCAGCAGAAAGAAAGAAGGAGCTCCTACCCTTTGCAACAGCATGGATGGAACTGGAAAGTGTATGCTGAGTAAAATAAGCCGGATGGTGAAAGACAAATACCATATAATCTCACCTTTAATAGGAACCTAAACAACAAAATGAACAAGTAAACAAAATATACCCAAAGACACTCAAATTGAGAACAGGCTGACAATGACCAGAGGGGAGAGGGGAAAAAATTTCAGAGGAAAAGGGGAAGGATTTACAGGAATTAGTATAAATGACACATGGACAAAAACTAAGGGGGGGTGTGGAAATGGGAGGGAGGTGGGGAGCACTGGGGGTTGGGCTAGGATGGGAGTAAAATATAGAAAACTCTACTTGAACAATTAAATAAATTAATTAAAAAAAGAAAAAGTAATGAAAGTTGAAGTGCAAACAATTCTGTCCAAAATTTTAATGATGAGGAAAGGGAGAGGGTTAGGAAGATTACATGACATAAAACAAAAGTTGATATATGATTTTTATTTTTTGGTGTTTTTGTTTATAAAGATGGGAAGATACAGAAAAATTGGAGACTGAAGGTACAGAAAAGCAAATCAAATGTCCAGCTGACAAGACAAGTTCATAAAAGAGATGGGTAGGGGAAGATATCACACATAAGAAGAGAAATTGGCCTTGAAGATATCTTAGTGTGATACAAAAGAACATAATTGGAGGTGCCAATATAAGTTTGTTTTATTTTATTTATTTATTTTTTTTGCATATACACAATTAAATTTTATTCAGTATATTAAAATGTTTAAAGGTATATATTCTATTTATTTTTAAAATTATTTTATTGTTGTTCAAGCACAGTTGTCTGCATTTACCCCCCACCAGTCCCCCCCACCCCAGTCATCCTCACTGTCCTCCCCTGCTTCCATCCATCCTTGGTTTTGTCCCTGTGTCTTTTTTTTTTTTTTTAATTTTTATTTAGTTACTTTTCAAGTACATTTTTTTTTCCTTTTTTTTTTCCCCTCCCCCCCCCGCCCGGTCTCCCCCCTCCCTCCCATTCCCCCCCCCCCCCCCAGTCCTCAACTCTGTGTCTTTCATACTTGTTCCTCAAAATCCCTCCCCCTTTTTCCCCTTAAGTTCCCTTCCCTCTCCCCTCTTTTTTTTTTAGATGAGAAAGAGATGATGAGGCAGAGTTCTTGCCCGGTAGCCTCTAAATATTCCCTCTGAACTGAGAGGTGAAGTCTCTCTGAACTGAGAGGTAGTAGCTTTCAGTGTACAGGGAATGTAGGAAACTGGTGCTGGGAGAAAGAGGGTGATTTATTAAAGACCAATGAAACAACTGCTAAACAGTGAAAAAGGCTAAGCTGAAGAAGGAGACAATACTGCCTAATATTGTAATAATTTTCTAGAGGGATATTGAGTAGCTTGCTTGGGGATAATAGTAAGAAAATCCATACATCAATGACTTGGAGAATGGATGAACAAGTGCTATAGCAGGGTGAGAAGATGATACAAAATATTGTTTCTCATGTCATCACTAATTATGGGATATAGCTTAGTCAAAAAGAAGTGGAGGTGGGTGGAGGTGGTGATGATATGCACTGGGAATAAAAAGGAATAATCATGCTTACGACTAAAGGGAATTTTTAGGTCCATCAGTTCAAACTGATTTTAAACACTTGGTTCAAACTATGGGGAATATTAAAGGCACTGACTAATAAATGCATGGCCCTCATTTTTCACAGTGTCATCACCAAAAGGTAGCAGGTTTGATTTCAGTCAGGGCACATACCTAGGCTGCAGGTTAGCTCCCTGGTCAGGGCAGGTATGGGAGGCAACCAATCGATGTTTCTCTCTCACATTGATATTTCTCTCTCTTTTTCTCTCTCTCCCTTCCTCTCTCTAAAAATCAATAAACATATCCTCGAGTGAGGATTAAAATATAATAAGTGTTTGTAATTATGTTTGTTTTACTCATGCATTAGTATAAAATTTTAAAAATAGTATATATTTTATTTTTCTTGGTAAATATGTGCCAAAATGATATGACTCATTAGTAACAAATTCAACACGAAAATACAACTTCACGAAATTAAATTATTGAAAATTCTTATTTCCTTAATAAAAGAATTATTCACATTAAATGAGGTTAAGATTGTATTTCTTTAAATAGAAAGGAAACTTATTTTAAAATAAACTTTATTTTTATTAATCTTTTTAAAAATATATTTTATTGATTATGCCATTACAGTTGTTCTATTTCTTCCCCTTCATTCCCCTCCACCCTGCACACCCCTTCTCCCACCATTCCCCCTTTTAGTTTATAACCATGTGTCTCAAGTTCTTTAGATTTTATATTTCCCATACTATTCTTACCCTCCCCCCTATCTATTCTCTACTTACCATCTATGCTACTTATTTTCTGTACCTTCTGCCCCTTCTCCTCCTCCCACTTCCCTGTTGCTAACCCTCCATGTGATCTTCATTTCTATGGTTCTGTTCCTGATTTAGCTGTCTTCTTAGTTTGCTTTTGTTTTAGGTGTATTTCTTAATAACTGTGAGTTTGCTGTCCTTTCACTGTTCATCTTTTTCATCTTCTTTTTCTTAGATAAGTCCCTTTAACATTTCCTATAATAAGGACTTGGTGATGATGAACTCCTTGAATTTGATCTTATCTGAGAAGCACTTTATCTGTCCTTCCATTCTAAATGAAAGTTTTGCTGGATAGAGCCATCTTGGTTGTAGGTCTTTGGATTTTATGACTTAGAATACTTCTTTCCAGCCCCTTCTTGCCTGTAAGGTCTCTTTTGAGAAATCCGCTGACAGTCTGATGGGAACTCCTTTGTAGGTGACTGTCCCCTTATCTCTTGATGCTTCTAGGATTCTCTCTTTCATTTTAATCTTGGCTAATATAATTATAATGTGCCTTGGTGTGTTGCTTCTTGGGTCCAACTTCTTTGGGACTGTCTGTTTATTTATATATATATATAAATAAACAGATATATAAACATATATATAAATATATATAAATATATATAAATATATATATATAGCATAGATTGAGGTATAATTCTATAAATCAGTAAATAAGTCTTCATGTACAAATGTGTTATTTCATCCTATTTTCTTATACTTCTCTCTGGTTTGTGTTTCTCATATACAGGAAATCAGTTGATTTTTGTCTACCCAGTGTCTATTCCTCTAATAGCACCAGTGTTTTGGGGGGGACCATCACCATTCTATACTCTAGCTACAATCTTCATATGTAAATTGGTGGGACTGGCATAAGGGTGGGTGTGTGGCACAAATAGGTCAATCAGATTCTCCCTTCCAAGAACTGATCCTTGAGATATGTGATGTCTGTAAAACAAACAGAAATCCATCCAACCCAAAACTGGACTCAAAAGAGCCTGTCTATTAAATCCTGCTCTATCATTTGTCCTTTCTGAGATTAATTTTTATTTAGCTTTTCTTTGTACTCTGTGAGCAGCTCTATATTCTTTTAATGTATTTCACTTATTTTTTTTGTTTAAGGGTTATGCCCATTTCTATAACTTGAAATCAAAGGTATAAACAAAGGAGGATATTTTAAAATATTTCAATCTATGGCCATACTGCCAAAATTAGGATTAAACTTTTATAGTTTTTAAAATAGGTTTTGGAACAAATTTTTGGCTATTACCCACTTTTATAGAATAGAGCAAAGATAAGGCTGAAAAATCATGATCTTGGCCTCATCTTTTTACTTTTGGCAAAGTAAGTGCAATAAAAACAGTGAAATTTAAGTCTTATAAATAGTGAAAGTGAAATTTGTCTTACAAATACATCATTTTTTCTACTTGAAATGCCAGCTTGTATCATCTGACTTTATATTTCACAAGCATATTTCAATATATAAAACTGGCAAGATAAAATATTAAAGTAAAAACATCAATACAGTCACAGTATATTAATGTATTGATTTTGATGGGCATTAGAATCTTTCATTTTTACTTTACTGTTTATATACTTGTTCATTTTTGCTTGTTCAATAGATTCTAAATTTAAATACATATGTATTCATATATTTAAATAAGAGCTAGGTAAAACATTAACAAAGAAAGCTTAGTGGTGACCCTTATCCCAATCTATACCATAGATATTTAGAGAATTTGAGATTTTAAAGTATTTAATATTAAGCCATTAAATCAACTGAAATTCCTAAAATAAGCTTTGGTCCCCACTTCATGGTTAAAAGGTACTGAACAATTAACAAAGTTTACATAATATAGCAGTATTAAGGTCACATTTTTGCCTTTTTTTAGTCAATTCCATTCTTTTTTTACCTCAGAGAGCTACTACCACAATTGGCACTGATTGGTCCTTGGTAGAAATCTCAGCAGAGAATCCAAGAATAGAAAAGATATGGACATCTCTCACCCATAGAGCTCGCCTGTCATAACCGGTGAGACTGAGATCAAGGATGGGCAGATGACATGGATGCTGTCTACAAGAAGGATAAAACAACCTGTTCACTAAGTAGGTAGGCAACTTTAACCTCCTGGGATGTTAATTCAGTATTTTCTTGCACCTAAAAATACTGAAAAACAAAAGATGCCTATGTTGGTCCTTACAAGTGGTATAGTTATTATATTTTGAGAGGGAATGGGGGCAGAGGTCAACAGAAACACTTCTGGCATAAGATACTCCTGCACAGTACCAGAGAATTGTTGTACTTTTGCTTACTTACTGTAAGCTTGTTTGCTTTTTTCAAGATAATTTTTGAGCTCTTATGAAAAATAAATAGGGAGCTAGATTTCTCATGCACTTCAGGAGAGTGGAAGACAAAATTTTAAGTAAAATTAATAAATCAAAGTGGATGGATTCTACCTATAGAACAGATTCTGGGTATATTGAGGCTAGAAAGAATTACCTTATGCTCAAAGAAGGGACACGTGAAAAGATGCTCAATATCGCTAGCTGTCAGAGAAATGCAAATTAAAACCACAATGAGTTACCACTTTATACTGGTCAGAATGGCCATCATAAAGAAAGCAACAAACAACAAATGTTGGAGAGGTTGTGGGGAAAAGGGGATCCTAGTTTATTGTTGGTGGGATTGCAGACTGGTACAGCTACTATGGAAAACAGTATGGAATTTTCTAAGAAAACTAAAAATGGATCTGCCTTTTGATCCAGCAATTCCACTGCTAGGATTTTATCCTAGGAACCCTGAAACACCAATCCAAAAGAACCTAAGCACCCAATGTTCACAGCAGCACAATTTACAATATCCAAGTGTTGGAAGCAACCCAGGTGCCCATCAGTAAATGAATCGATCAAAAAAGTATGGTACATTTACACAATGGAATTCTATGCAGCAGAAAGAAAGAAGGAGCTCCTACCCTTTGCAACAGCATGGATGGAACTGGAAAGCATTATTATGAGTGAAATAAGCCAGATGGTGAAAGACAAGTACCATATGATCTCACTTTTAACAGGAACCTAAACAACAAAACAATCAAGCAAGCAAAATATACCCAAAGACACTAAAACTGAGAACAGGCTCAAAGTGACCAGAAGGGAGAGGGGAAGAGACTTCGGGGGAAAAGGTGAAGGGTTTACATGAACAAGTGTGGAGGACACGTGGACAAAAACTAAGCGGGGATGGAAATGGGAGGGAGGTGGGGAGCACTTGGGGGTGGTGGGCTTGGTTGGGAGTAAAAGGCAAAAAACTGTACCCAAAGAACAATTAAAATACATTTTTAAAAAAGAATAATAGTTTTTACTTTGCTGCTCTTCTTTTTGCATTATAATCCAAAGAAAATATATATCTCTTGTTACCTAAGAAGGTTAAGTGAGGTAACATAAGGTAAGAAATACACCATGCTAAAACAATAGAGTCTGCCTCCATTGTTAATTTTGACTGCTGACTTCTTTCCGAACCTCAGCCCCCCTTTCCCTTGTGACCCCATATTTATGCAGGAAGCTTGTGCATGAATCACCTCTTTTGCCACTGGAGGGAAATTTAGACCACATGCCTGCTCAATGGCTCTTTCGGCAGTCCTCTTCACAGCCACCATAAACTTCCTTTATTTTCCTAAGCCAGCTGGGACCTGCTTGTCTGCAATCAGCTGGCCCTGGAGTCTATGTAAGTAATAAAATTTCTATCAAATTCTCTTGGTATGTAAAGTGTCATCAGCTTTGACATCTGAACCCAATTTTGGTAAGCAGTCCCTCTCACTTCTGCAGGGTATTACAGTATACTACTCAGTAGCTTAACATTTGGGATACAAAGTAAGTGTTCCTAACCAAAAGAGTTTATAGACAAATTAGGAAGGCAGACTGCTAGTATCATAATAAGTGCTATGACAGGTGAATGCAGTCACCTCTCTTGGGAGCATAAGAGAGTGTTACTTATGAAGACAGGGGATAGCAAAGGATTTTAAACTAGGGGATAATAAATGAACATTAGCATACAAATGAGTGTGAGGTGGGATAAAGTTGGAGAATGTTCAAGACCAAAGAAAGGCTGGAATGAAGAAAACTTGAAGGTATATGACCCCTTGGTGAATCCCAAGAAACACAGTCTAGCAAGATCAGAGGAAAGAGTTCTGGGTAGGAGAGAGTGACAGAGATGAAGAAAGAGAGAGAAGCAGAAGTTAGACCTTCAAGAGTCTCATGCAAAGCAAAGTGGCCTTTATGTCCTTCAAATTTGTCATTATTGCATGTGTATACTACCTGTCTTTTCTCTTGAAAAATTAAATGAAGGGTCAAACACATAAAAGCATTTCTGTGGTATTTAATGTCATATTACTATAATTCTGAAGACTGTGGCAAATGAAGAATGATACAATATATTCTTTTAAATCTTTATGATGGGAAGAAATATGTTTGCAGAAACTCACCCTCTTCCACTTTCCAATCAGTTGCTTTCTTAGGACTTTCCATATATCTTATTCCTGAATTCTCTTTCTTTAATACCTTAAGTGTATTAGTAAATTATAATATATTTAAAGTCAATTCAATATCAACATTCCACTTGGAAAATTCTGTGTACTAAAATTAAACTTATGTGAATTGTATTGAAATAAAGATACAAAAATAAATTAACTTAAATTTTGTATTATCAATCAAAAAGTAAGAAAATAATTTAATGTAATGTAACAGTATATTTTCATCTTCAAAAAGTTTTGTGGTAAACCAACTTAAAAAATTTGGAAAACAGAAGTGCAAATATTGGAGGAAAAACAGTTCAATTTTATTATAATGCAGCACTAAGATAAATAAAATAAACATTTACAAAATTGGGGTTCAGGAGAAAAGGAATGCTTCATACTAGATTTAACTAAATACTACACCTTTCTTTGTTAGTAGGGGCACTCAGAATATAATTTCACAGATGATATATTTTTCTTAATGTGATTTTCAAACAATGTCTAATGGAAAATGCCCAGTAGGGGTTAAGAGACGTAGTTCAGATGTTAAACTACATCTGCATGCAATTATTTCTAAAACAAACAACAGAGTATAGAGTCTATTGAAATGGCTTTTGGGATGGCTGGCACAATGTAATAAACCAACTTCCACTCTCAGAATAAGTCTATATTCTGAATATTTCAAATCAAGACAGTGAGCATAGAATCAACCTTAGACTTTTCACCTTGATTATTTGTCCAAAAATAGTGGAGATACAGGGTTAAAGCCTAAGAAGTCAGGGTAGGAATGAATATTTTTAAGGCAAAATGCTTTCTTGATTAACATAAAAATAATATTTTGTGTATTCATTTCAATAGTTGAAAAAGAAAACTACTACAAAACAAGTTGAATTAATAATTTAATATGTGGAACAAAACAGTAATAGAATGGATGCATTGTATGGCCTTCAAATTGTTTTAGAGTTTTTCTTCATAAAGAAATAAAAATTAACCATAAAGTTATTAATTTTTTGTTAGAGAAATCTTATTTTAGTACTTCTGAAATGCATCTATCATCAACCATATCAGAAATATCAACAGCATGGAATGATAGGACCAAAAATTAAGCATTCATTGCTTTGTGTATAGGGGGAATGACAGCATCATAGAGTCACTCACACTAGATTTTCTTTGAGTTTATGGATTGGTCAACCTTTAATTACCTATGAGTGATCTTTTGCATGAAAATGTATCTTTGGATTAGGAGTTCATTGAATAAAAGAAACATGAAGATCCACTGACATTATCTATTATTATGTATCAAAATAAAAACATTATCATACCTTCATTTGTCAAAATTCAGAAAGTACCACCATCTCTTTTACTGTATGCTTTACTCCTTAGGGGAGAGCAATTCAGATCATAGTCACACTAGGAATTTATGAGGGTATTGGAGCATGTGGCAGTCTCTTTTTTGATCCCTGCAGGGGAAGCAGCAGTAGCTCTTGGATCAGGTAATTTTTATCTGTTGTTGGTATCAGTAGCAGCTCCTTTTCTTGCCAATAATTATAAATAATATAGTCTTTAATGAGAAACAGAGACTGTAAGCTGCATACACAGAAGCTTATCTTGTTGGCATCACTGCTTAGTATTTATGCACTCCCTACCAACCTCTTTCCCCTTTGGACTGTGATGTGAGCTAAGAAGAAACCTGAACAAATAGGATCTATTATTTAAAAACAGCACTCTTTCCTACCAAAAATCTTTTAGCATTCAAAAAGAAAACATGTATGATGCCAAGAAAACTACCAGTAGAGATCCAGCACTGCCAATTTTTTCTTTCATACCAAAAGATTACTTCACACATTGTTGGATAAATATCTAACTTCACACTCAGTCCAATGTCTTCTTACCAGTGCTTCCTAACAGGTGGGGTGATGAGATATTGGAGAGAAAAGAATAAGGGGAGACAGATTCACTCCAGTATAATCTTCTATTAGTAGTGATGATAGACACTCCCTCCCTAGAGAGACCCTATGCATTCCCCTGTCCCTTCCTTTGAGAACCACTGCTCTACCTTAATCACAAATTGACCTGTATTTCATACAATGAAGGCACTCAAGAAAAGGTAATATTCACATTTTAATACCTCTTCATCTTTCTTATTTCCCCCAAATGAAAAAAAATGAGATATTTTGAATATCAGTTTAGAGGCTTCATGCTATCAGTGATTAATGGCAGAGTTAAAGTACAGGAATTGGAATCAGACTGAGCTGAATTCACATCCCAGCTTAAACTACCAGTGACATGACCTTGCATAATGCAATTTTCTGAAATGGGAAAGCATAAATAAACACATTATAGTGCATACAAACTAAGCACCGAAAATACACTAGTCAGGTAAAAAATGTAAATATTTTAGGATTTTTCTTTTATTAGAGAAAAAAGAGATTAATGAAGAAAGGAAACTTGAAAAATGCGACTTTTGTAACATCTCCGGTTGACTCCTCAACCTCCTTTTCACTGGCCTAGTCACACATTTAGATAAAACGACCAATAAATACTTATTACTAGGGCCTAGGAGACCAGCTCAGGACTAAAATGAAGCCTTTTAAGGGGCAGAGGTATGTGTATCATGACAATGGGTAAGTTCAAAACCCCTCACACAGATACATGAATAAACAAATAGTAAAAGGCTGCTCTATATTCACAAAACATAATTTTAAGTACCAAAGATTGGGTTTAAATGTTTCTAATATTAAAATACAATTGAAGTTAACTATATTTCATGAGGTAATTTATTATCAAAATTAATATAATTCAATTTCTCCTAAGAATGTATTTCCTGAGAGTGTAGATCCATAAATGTGGAAAGCTGAGTTGAGTTCTGAATTACAAAACATTCAAGGAGATCAAAAGCTATCATAGTAATCACTAAATACCACAATAAAAAATAGTAGCCCAGTGCCTGAATTAAGTCAAACTTTCACAAAGTCACCATGACTATCTATTTGTTTACCTACAAAAATAATACAGACAAGACAAAGTTATCATGACTATTTGTTTACCTACAAAAATAATACAGATGAGACAAAGTCATCATGACTATCTGTTTACCTACAAAAATAATACAGACAAGACAAAGTCATCATGACTATCTATTTGTTTACCCACAAAAATAATACAGACGAGATCATCTCATCTGTATTATTTTTGTAGGTAAACAAATAGATAGTCATGGTGACTTTGTGAAAGTTTGACTTAATTCAGGCACTAGGCTACTATTTTTTATTGTGGTATTTAGTGATTACTATGATAGCTTTTGATCTCCTTGAATGTGGGAAGGGAATTTAAGGGGGAAAAAGGGGAAGGGATTTGGAGGAACAAATATGAAGGACACAGGGACGAGAACTAAGGGGGGTGGAAATGGGAGGGAGGTGGGAGCACAGGGCTGGGGGGGGCTGGGATGGGAGAAATAGACAAAAAACTGTACTTGAAAAATAACTAAATACAACTATTAAAAAAAAGAAAAATACAGAATTACTATTTTTATATATGAAAGAGTTTACTAGAAGCAAATGTCAAATTTTAAAATTATGTTACTATCTATTTGAAATTATTCATTTCTAAGCCAAGACCAAATTTCATTACCAATAGCTGCTCTCAAGAATGAAGCTAATTTACATTTAAAGTAGGAGTACAGTCTACTCTTTAAAAGCACAATGGTAAACACACCAATTTGACAATTGCATTAATATGAGTATTTGCATAATCTGTCTTCCACACCTGTTCTTAATTTGAAGCAGCTGCAGAACAAATCTCACCACACTAATCTCAATTAAGTTTGTGTATGTTCCAAACAGTACTGCACACATCTTGTTTTTTAAGGTATTTTATTTTTTAAATGTTTCCTGACTTTAAAATACTGGTAAATTATCATAGATGGCATAATATTTATTTGGCTAATATTAATTAAAGGCATAAGCATAATATCAATGCTATCCCTTACATTTTTGGACTCCTCTGTTATTGACACTTGGTTTCACTGATTTTTACTGACTTTTGTAGTTGTTTAAAAATAATATTTTATTTATACAGGAAAGAGAAGATATATCTAGAAAACTTGAGAAAGAAAAATAATCGAGAATCAGTAGTAAACAGATTATTGGAGAGTGAACCAAAATCTGCACATCATCGGGAATATGATTGCAACATATGATAATAGTGGTGTCCTTGGAGTAGCTTTTCTAAACTGGGTTTTGTTTGTATTTTAACAAACATATCTGAATTTTATAAGCAGAAATGTACTCTCATCTTTTAAGCAGTGGTTCCCAACCCCCACTGACCAGTATAGGCCTGTGGCCAGTTAGGAACTCAGCTGCGTGCTCTGCATTCCACCTTCCCCTGCCTGCCCTCCCTCACACTGTCCACAGCTGGGAGAGAGCAGAGAACAGGAGCATGTGAAGTTTGCCACAGCTCTACCTCCTGACCTCCCGCCCCCACCTCGTTAATGGAAAAACCCATCCCTGGTGCCAAAAGGTTGGAGGCCAGTGTTTTAAAGGATCCAGCTTGTCTTTATGTGTGTTCAAACTCATACTTTGTGCCATTAGAAAAGAACTCAATTTTTTATTGTTACATATTCTTCTACTTTATGTATTTTTCATCACTCAGCTATATTCTAACTGGTGGAATATAAAATAATGTTGTAATGTGTCAACAAATTGCCTTTGTCTAGTTTCCCAATATGAATAGAAAATAAATTTAGAGCTTTCTAAATATGTTATTTATTTCCCAAAAAATGAATGAGAGCACACACAGTAACAAGTGAGCAAGAAACAAATTTGTTTATCTATATGCTGTTGACTTGAATATGTAAACATTTAAATGTATGAATATGTAAACATTTAAATGTATGAATTCTTAGTTCAGTATATTATTCAGAATTACATTTTATGTGTTGTCATTATATACAAGAAAAATACTAAAGAATTATTGCCATTTATATTTTTATTACATTTTCATGTGTATTATTTAGCAACTTGTACCACATAAGAGAAAACTGAGGCTCAGGAGAGTTAGATGATCTGCCCAAGTTTTCATAACCTGTAAGTGTTGTGATCCAAGAATTCTGACCCCAGATCTATATTCCGTCTTATAAATCATGGATGTTGATTTGAATAAATAACAGCCATTATGATAAATAAACAGAAACAAACATTTTAATAATGAAATATTTTAAACTTTCTTTTAATGTAAAAGAACATGAAATATTTCAATTCATAGATTCAAATGTACTAGAACACACTGTTTTGAAAGTGACTAAAATAAAAAAGCAAACTATTTTCTATTTAAACAAATGTATTGCAAATTTTTACCAAGACTGATTGCCCTAAAAGTATAAAAATAATATTTATCACTATATAATTTAGGCAATAAAGCTAAGTTTTAGGGATTATGAGAAAAGCAATTTTCACAGTTGCAAACTCTATATGGTTATACTTCTAAATATTCTTTATTATAAACCTTACATATATAATTGAGTACACAGAAAAGTACTCCAAACAGATAAGTTGGCATGTATGTTGTGGGGCATGTGGAACACAATAAAATAAAAACTGTATTTGTATGTAATAAATATGCACATTGTATAATAATCCAATAACAAATTTAATTTTTTCTGTGAGCATCAGAATATTTTAACCTCAATAAACAAGTCACAAATTTTCAAAGTTTAAAATATTATTGTTTCTTTTCATTTTTCTAATAAGGCAAAACTCATTAACCAAGTTAAAAGAGTTTTGACATGTAACATGTAAAGAAAGCCAACTTTTTCTAAATGTAAAGGTACTGAAAGGTAGCTATTGGGTTAGCCAAAAACTTTATTTTTTTCCTTAAAATAAATACACATTATTTTTTTCATTTTCACCAATAACTTAATTGATTTGGCTATTTTGAATATGTTGGCTATCTCCTGCTGTTGGCTTCTAGTGGGTAGAGGCCAAGGGTGCTGCTAAACATCTTGCAGTACATAAGACAGCTCCACAGCAAAGAATTATTTGGCCAAAATGTCAATAGTACAAGAAACTTTGCAAACCACTTTTAACACTTCAATCAGTCACAGCACCTTCTCCATATACTGCACAAAACTTCTTTTGAGTTTTAGTTGCATTTTATTTTTCTTGAAATAATGAAGTATAATGTAGCAAAAATGTTGCATATTTTCTTTCATCTCCAATATTAAAATGGCTGCACAAAATTCACCAATTTTCAAATGCATGCTGATATGACAGCTGTCACGATACAATCTAACTAATTGTTTTGAATGAAGTTAAATGCAACCAAACACTACTAGAGCCACTGTACCGAAAAAAAAACCTAACTTTTTGGCCACCCCAATACTTTTTCTAAAAATAAAGCATCGGGATAATACATTTTTAAAGCTAGAGATGGAGTCAAATCTTCCTCGATAACAGAAAAATAAAATGAAGCTAATCGGCTGAACTGATCTCCCCAGCATTATACAGTTAGTGAATAATGGAGTCAGTCCTTGAACCCAAAGCCTCTCCCATATACAGCAGAGTCTGGCCTCTTACCTTTATTACAAATAAACCAAACACCAACAGGCCCTTACAATATGTGCATGCTTTTCTATGGTTTTAAATTAAGCTATACCTCAATGAATGAATATGCAAATGAATCTTCAGTTTTAAAGAGCTATAAAATATGAAATGGCATTAATTTATAGGCTCCCGTATGATGCCACATGAATGCACACATAAAGGCAGGTAAATACTTGTGTTTGTGTTAACAGGATCACATGTGTTTCAGGATCACCTGAAATTCAGGTGAATTTCAATTGTTCATACTTTTCTGTATTGCCTGAATTGTTTTTAATGCACACATTGCTTTAATTATCACTTAAAATTAGTCTATCTGTAAAATAAAAATAGAATTGAGAACATTTATAAACATTTATTATAAAAATATTAAGTCTCAAAACCTTCACTGACATGTTCCAGATTGTAAGCATCTCAATTTTTCCCATGCAGAGAAAGAACTTAGTACTCTATGTCTCAGTCTTAGTAATGAGTGAAGATAAATGCCCATTACGCTTGCCATTACAATTTTTTAATTTGAGTTATTAACAACCTTTTCTCTCTCTTTTCTCCTTTTCAATCTGGGTAAACCACTTTGTGATAGGCTCTCCCATTTTTCATTTAATCATATTTATCATATTACTTATTATCCTTAGACTTCTTTCCACACTTCAGTATCCCATTTTGATTCTGGAACTCCGACCTAAATGAATTTTTATAAAACTACAAAACAGCATCAGGAAGCACAAGGATGAAGAAAACCTTATTCTTCTCTGTCTACAAGTGATGGCTGATTCACTAAACAGAGGGAAAAAAAACACCCAGTTTATTCAATAGAATGCCCTAAAATCCATTAAATGTTACTTTCCTCCTTATGGCACTAAATTTTGTTTAAGATGGTTTAGAAGAGTGTTTATTACCCTAAATTTTTTATCTGACTAGACTGTCAATTCCATGAGGATAGGACTATCTTAGCACCTCCCATGGTACCTGGTACCTGCCCAGCAAATTGCCCCATAGATAGGGGGCTACTAGTGATGTTTCTTGATGTCGTGATTGACTGAGGATACAAATTTAATACACAGAAATACTGTGAACCAGTTTTTAAATGCTGTTTTGTTTCTAGTTTGTGGTTTTTCCACTGGAACATGATAATCATTTGTTCTGTGAAATTCCATAGCATAGGCCAGGGGTGTCAAACTCATTTTCACATCAGCCACACAGTTGCCTTCAAAGGGCTGAAATAATTTTAGGACTGTATAAATGTAAGTACTCCTTAACTGTTAAAGAGTTGAAATTACATTAAGCCCTTTGAAAGCAACCTCGAGGCTGATGTGGCCCCCAGTGAAAATGAGTTGGACACACCTAGCATAGGCTTTTTGATTTACTTCTACATTATTCCTAAACTCTCTTTTTATTAAGTAAATAACTACTTGAATAGAATAGCAAGCAAAAAGGTATAAGAGGGGAAATTAAACATTTCCTCTTAAGTCAAACAATGTTAGAAATTATTGAATGGGGATGCCAAAAATAAGTACAAGAATGGCTTAAGTAATCATTTCTAATTTGGTTCTTAATAAATACTCTTAATGAAGAGCAACTGGTCCAAGAACATATGCTTCTTTTAACACAATTTTTACACAATAGTATTGTGATTCAATGCTATTTTGACCCTTTACTGATGGTGAGATACATCTTTGCGTCAATTAACCCCTTTATCAGTGTTTCATGAGAAACCTGCATATTTAATGTACATTGCTTTCAACAAGTTCTGGTGTGTTCAAAGACTCGGAAATCACCAATCAGAAAGTACCTAGTCTTTTCTATTGTACATATATCTATCTCTATACTGAATAGATTGGTTAAGTGTTCTAGTCTTTAACAAAGAGATGGAAAAATGGGGCCAAAATGCTGTAGTACAGGAGGAAGGGGAGGATAAGAAGAAAGAGAGAAAGGAAGGAAGGGAGGGAGGGGATAAAGGAGGGAGGAAGGAAAGGAGGGAGGGTAAAAAAGGGACAGTAATGATTCTGGGGCTTATGTGTGGATAAAATGATCAATTGGTACAAAGTGGCTGAAATCTAGAATGCATCAGGAACACAGTATGTGTCCATGGGGCTGGAGTTTGAGAGGGAGCTAGATGATTTCCTTGAAACTTCTTCTAGATACCCCACAAAGTATCTATTTTTCTAGCATAGCTAGAAAAATATTTTTTCTCTTGTAGTTAACTGTATTTATAATACAGTATACTGCAAGAAATTTAGAAAAAAAATTATGGAAGATGTCTTCTCTCATCTCTATAGGTAGAAGGGAAATTGGGATTTTCACAAGCTCTTCAGCACTGCCAGAACCTAATCTTTAATAGGCAAATACATTTTGGGGGGTATTAACTTGCTAAAAATTTTCCCCACCATCTTTCAAACACTTGCTTCTACATTTGAAAAAAGTATATATATATATATATATATATATACATATATATATGGTATGTATATATATACACATATGTATACATACCATATATATATATTCACTTATTTAAACTTTATTGTGTTTGTTACGTTGTCTATGTATGTCCCAGTGGGGTGCTTCACCAGTGCTGCCAAGCTTCAGTAGTGACTTCTTGCAAGGGAAAAATCACCTCTACGTGGTTAACTTTGCATTGTGTTTTATCTCATACTGAATGTATATGACATCTTTAATAACATTTTAGTTATGATTAAAAATACTAAAACTTAGAATACAGCCCTAAACCCACTGACATTTAATCACCTTAGTAAATAAGCTTATGTATTTCTAAATTTTCCTAATAGATGAAAAACAACAAAATCTTGTCACTAAAATGTCTAAAGCTGTAAATCTCTTTCACATATTCCCTGAGTCCCATGTGTGAGTAATAACAGCTACAGTAAACTATAAGTGGCAGACACTGTTTGTTGCCTATCCCCAAATTCATTCTTCCCTTCTTCTCTACAAAAATGAGCCAAACTTCGCTCAGGGGCAAATGCCTGGTTAAACACAAACAGCTTCACACAGTCAGTTAAAGTGATGATTGTTCATGTGATACTGTGTATGTTCATGAGATTGAAACAGAAGGCACTGTGTGAGGCAAGCTTATTATTAAAGGTGAGGAGAGTGGGGATTGATTCAGCTGATATGCAGTTAATTGATGTTTCGCCTTCCCCTTTTTTTCTCCTAAAACATGAACATAATGTCTGGAGAAGGAGCAGCCATCTTGTGACCACAAAGATAGACAATATAGGGGAAGAGCAGGAGGCTGAAAGGAATGTTTGTTTCTTGTGCATCCTTGAGTGGCTATAGCAACCAAATCTGGACTTCCTGGGTAGGCAGGTTACTTATCACAGGAAAATTATATCAAAATTCCCAAGCAAAGCAGTTGATAAGCTCCACAGTAAACTTAGATAGTATTTTAGTGGAAATAAGATATATTAGTAATGTGAGGGGGAGTGTCTTAATATCATGTCTTCTAGTGATATTAGTGTCTGATTATAACTTATTTTCTTTTTTTAAGATTTTATTTATTTATCTTTAGAGGGGAAGGGAAGGAGAGAAGGAGAGAAATATCAATGTATGGTTGCCTCTCGTGAGTACCCTGCTGGGAACTGACCTGCAACCCAGGCAAGTGCCTTGACTGGGAATTGAACCATGATCCCGTGGTTCACAGACCTGTGCTCAATCCACTAAGCTACACCAGCCAGGGCCTGATTATAACTTATTTTCTATAAAAAACAGAAAAGCTGGTAAGTATCATAACTTCATACATGTTTTTTTAAGTTGAAGTGGAAACTGGACTTACTGTGACAATGTAGAAATTCAATTTGCATAACTCGATTCAATTTTGCAAAGTTTACATACTTAACATCTAATGTGTGTCAAGTCAAGCATTGTGTTAGGAATAAAATGTAATTTCTGATCTCCAAGGGTTTACAGTCTGAGACTATATGGTATAATCTATCTTTGTAACTAATACATGTAGGAAAATAAAAGTGTGATACAGGCTCTGGAAATATACATAGATGAGAGATTCTTTCTCATTGAAAAGTTAGAAAAGACTCTAGGAAGTAGAGCCTTGAAGTATGCACACGAGTTTAGCATTCATTAAGGAGAAAGGGTGGGAATGACCTGAAGAAATAAATACATGGAGAAATAGTTACAGGTCATGACAGTGTCAAAGTTCTTACAGTTCATAGTGGCCTGCAAAGTGCCTGCCACAGCAGAAACAACCTATAAATGTGTGTGAATGAATGAATAAACAGCATGCTTAGAAAGCAGTAAGGATTAAATCATGGTTATAATATATTAGATGTATGATGGTCTATAGCCTTTTGTGCTGTGCTGAGAGGTTAAAGAACAGGGCAATGTTCACCTTAAGTCAGAGAAATAGGACTCAATCAGATTAGAAGGGTTTACAGTTGGAGGCTGTAGAACAGGCTTAGGGAAAACATTAACTAATGATGGAAAAAGATAAAATTTCAGTTTGAAAAATGTTAATCTGGATTGAGATGAAAAAGTGTGACTGAGAAAACACATCTGGAGCCTAAGGGAAAAGAGAAACTTGGTAGGATTGTAGAGAAGCAATAGTCTGTGGGCTCCACACATTTATGCAAAACCTACTATGTGGTAGAAAATGGAAATATGAAGGTGAATAACACACAGTCCCAGCCTTCAACAAAGCTATAGTAATTATACTTAACTGTGATACATAAAAAATAGAAGTATGTATAAAACATAAAAATAATATGTAAAAAGAAATAATTTATTCTACATTGTGTGTGTATAGAAGGACGGTATCAGAGCAGACTACACAGAAAGTTGACAATGGAATTTTAAAAGCTGCTGAGACGTATTCTAGGTGGAAAGGTGGAGAAGGAAATATTGAGAAAGAGGAAGGCCAAGTTGGCTGCATGAGACATGGAGCAATGTTAGAGAAACTATAAGTAGTGTGATATTCCTGCTCATATAAAGTATAAAAGGTGGGTGGTAGACAATGAGATCAGCATGCTGGGGCCATGATAGCAGACAGCTATCTTTGAAGACAGTTAGTTTTTTTTACCTTACTTAAGGGCATTTTGGAGAGAGATGAAGGGAGAGAGAGAAACACTGATGTGAGAAACATTGAGGCAACCAGACCAAGGATCACATGTGCCTGGACCTGGGGTTGAACCCATAACCTAGGCATGTGCCCTGCCCTGGAAATGAATCCTCAACCTTTTGGTTAAAGGATGATGCTCAACAAATTAGGCCACACAGGTCAGGGCAAGACAAAGATGTTTTCCTACTCCCCCTTAAGGTTTCTAATACCTAAAGAGAAGCCAATTAAGTATAATTGACATACAGTGGGATCTTTAGAAAGCAAATATTATTTTTTAAAAAGCAAAGATGAAAAGAGAATGAGTTCATTACTGATAATATTATATGAGAAATAATGATAGTAAAAGTAAAATACTGACAATATTTTTATCAAATGATCTTAGAAAGAATGAACAGGGAGAGACATTTAAAGAAACTAGTTCAGATTAATTTTTAAAACTTTTTCTACTGTTGTTGAAGTATATTTGTCTCCATTCCCCCCGAAATCCCCCCAGTCTAGCCATCCCCAAACAAACAAACAAAACAAAACAAAACACAGCAGTGAGATTCAAAGAGTATTGAATCTGGAAAGAACCTGAGGTATCATTAGTTCTTCGTTGTATTGGTTGGAAAAGTGAATACCAGAGAGAGAAAATTACACAGCATATTAATAAGAGAATTCACATTCAGTAATTTTTAATACAGGGAGCTATTTTCCCATTGTAAAAGTATAGTTCGAATTTCATGCATAATATTTTGTGGACCAGCTACAACAGAATCTCCTAGAAGAGTTTAAACTATTTTGATTTTTCAAGATCTTATCCCCAGTAATTTTAACTCAATGGTCTGGGGTGGATGGACTCAATATTCTCCATTTAAAAAAAAAGATTTTCAAGTGATATTTTAGACTTGAAAACTATTGGCCTAAATGAACTTTAAGACTATGTAAAGCAATAGTGATAGTTATTTTTTAGGGGAAATAAATTCTCCCAGAATAAATTGAAAACTGGATGCTCAAGTTTTTGAGAAACTAAAGCTTTATTCATTAATTAATCATTAATCAATGTTTTAGTTGTCTACTACATGCTTCTTTCTATGGGAAGAAGATAGAATATAGAGAGAACAATTCTTTGTGGGGCTTTTTTGTTTGTTTTTACAAAGATATTCTACTGGATAATTTACTATAGTTTTTCTGTGAGACAACAGATTTTCTTCATGTCACCACATCATAATGTTCAATGTGTTTATTGATTTGTCACTTGAGAATGTTCAGTAGAACTAGCACTAGAAGGTATTAAGATGGCAGTTTTTAATAACAATGCAAGTGTAGGCATTAGAAGAATAAGAATTTATATACTGTGCAAGTAAGTTTTCTGTCTATTTTGTGTTATCAGAATGCTTAACTGCTAGGTACTAAGGTTCTATATCTATACTGATAAAACTATAAAAATTGGCATGATCAAACAACAACAACTTAAAGAAAAACAACTACCAAATACTTTTAGCCAAGCCGGATGTGATTCAAGAGCTTCAACTGTGAACTGAATCTAAATAGTGGTTCTGAAACTTGAGAGGTAAAATACCAAGTTTGTAGTGTATAAAATAATCAGTCACCAATCAAAGATCATTAAAATAAAGCTTCTATTCATTAATGAACTTTTGTGAGATTTCTTCATACTCAACACACTGCTTTCCCCATGCCTTCAACAAACATGTTAGGTAAGTTTTACTTTTAAGGAATGCTCCAGGTAATCAATTGATGTCATTGGAGATTTACAATTAAGAAGGAAAAATATTAATAATAATATTGAGTACCTCTGTCAATTCTTCCTATAAAATATCAGCAAGCAAAGTAGGGGAAACTTGTTTGCTCGTTTTGGATTTTCTAATATCCTCACAGATATTAGATTGCAAGATCTAGTAGAGTAGACGTTTAAAATTCACAAATTTAGAGACCTGGTCTGATTATTTTCAAAGTACCCCAAGTTCCAAGAAATTACACTTTTTTGATTTGTCAAGTCATGAAAGTGAATCAAGCTGATCTAATCTTTAGACTGCTGGCTTCTCACACATATAAACTAACCCATCCATTCCTATGCATTCTTCTTTCATAAATGCATCTTTTCTGTTCTTTACCTATTCTCACCTACGTAAGAAAGAAGGGATATGAAAATAATTGCTCTCATTTTTACCCTGACTGGTGTAGCTCAGTGGATTGAGCATGGGCTTGTGAAGCAAAGGGTCGCTAGTTCGATTCCCAGTCAGGGCAAATACCTGGGTTGCAGGCCAGGTCCCCAGTGGAGGACACAGAGAGGCAACTACACATTGATGTTTCTCTCCCACTCTTTCTCCTTCCTTTCCCCTGTCTCTAAAAATAAATAAATAAAATATTTTTAAAAACTTTCAAAAATAAAAACAGTTGCTCATTTTTAAAGTGACATTGATCATGAGGTAAATGTTACTGAAGGCTGGAAAGTTGTCAACTTTGTGTTACAAACAATGATAGCTTGATTCAGAATAAGGGCCATTCCATAAGTTTGAACTGGGCATTTCTTGAATTTGAGGGTTCATGAAGATCTCAGGATGTATAAGTTGCAAATGTCAAGAGTTTACTATAATTAGTTCTCATGAGTGCTCTCTTCCTCATCTAATTAGATAACATAATTTTCATCTTAAAAAATGTACTCTACTGTAGCAATTTATTAACATTTACTAACTGCCTTTGAAAAAAAATAACTTAGCTCCCAGCTACAATTTGACTTAAAATAATGTTAGATTGTTATAATAAGCATATATGATTTTCATATTAAGGTAGGAGAAATAAAATAACTTTGAAAGACAAATCTATTACACTTTTGTTTAATCATTTCAAATGCCATGCCTCCAAATTCAACATTATTAAAATAATCATAATCAGCACAACCCAAGACTTGCTTTAAAAAACCTGGTCTTTTAATACAATCAACTCTGCCACTTCTAGTTTGAATATTCATTTCTTAATGAGTGTTCTAGGAAATCTGACAAAAGGATTTAAGAAATGATGAAACCATTCTGATGGTACCTTTAATAGAGCTACCTATAAATGTCATCAGTAACAAGAGAGCTAACTATTGAGATACTCTAGAGTAGGGTTGCTTTTATACTAAAATTACAAGATAAAATAGTACAAAAGAAGCTACTCTTGGGGCAAGACAAAAACTATATTGAATACTAGATTATAAGAAGCAACACAGTTTTACTATTTTATTAGTAAAATAATATGCTAAACCATCTTTTAGGTTCAAGATAGAATTAAATAATTACAGAACTTGGGATGATGAACACAAATGCAGTGTACAGATAAGGTGTTGTAGAATTATGCACCAATGTGACCCCAATAAATTCAATAAAAAGGAAAACATAAAGTTACTCTTTTCTCAATATGGGAGTGAAGGAAAAGGAATTAGCTAAAATGGACAAGATGATATGATAAAATAACTAAATGATAAAAGAAGAAAAATGTAGTAGAAAAGGTGAAGTTAGCAGAGAAATTTTAAGAAAACCAAGTAAAAATGTAGAATGCAGGATGATAAAAAGATACAAATAGATGCTACAGAGATAACAAAATGAATTTAAATGTTATTGAATTTCAAAATAATTTCACTTTTTGTCTTTAATCACATACTGACATTATTCTTCACTTTGTAATTCAATTTAGCTTGTATACCTCCAAACATTTTTAAATGAAATTCACAGCCTAAGTCTTAAATCCTATGGAGAGCTCCCTTACCAGTATTAATGTGTATTTTTCTTCCTCTCACTTTAGTTAAGGTAGAGAAATCAAGGAAATATATACTTAAAAATCTAATGGATTACAGAAAGAAGCAAGTGCTTAGACAGCTCAGAAAAGAGAAAATTTAATCTACAAAGCAGTTTTCTTTCACATTTAATTATAGAAACTCTATATTACATATGCAATATATAGTTACTTATACAATTGTAGACACAGCAATCTGAGAAGCAAAAGTACATTTGCTTCTATTAATTCTCAGTTTTATATTTAACATTGATGTTAAAGTAAGATTTTTTCCCATTTATCATCATCACTTTAGTATTGCTGATCCTAAGAGTTATTGGAAAATGATAAAGAAAGAGGGGGATTAAAAACCTCAGTGTTGCAACTCAACCTTGCATGCATGAAAATGTTCATCCTCATGGACGTTTATATGGTATACAAGTTCCACCATTTATTTATTTATAAATTTTATCTATATATTGTTAGAGAGAAGGAACGAGAGAGGGAGAGAAACATCAATGTGTGGTTGCCTCTCACATGCCCTCCAGTTGGAGACATGGCCTGCAACCCAGGCATGTGCCCTGACAGGGAATCAGACCAGAGACCCTTTGATTCACAGGCCAACACTCAATCCCCTGAGCCACACCAACCAGGGCCAAGTTCCATCTTTTAAAAACTCTCCCTTTCCTTGACCTTCTTTGATGAAATAAATGCTACTTTAATTATTCTTTCCCTCTTTTTGTTTTTCTTTTGCTTCTTTTTCTTCTTGCTGTAAAAACAATGTGAATATTCTTGAGCTCCACTTTGTAAATTATCTTTTTCAGAAATCTCCATTCACCTATTACTTATGGATTATTTCACAAATATTTGTCTTCAGTGCTGACCTCTCTGTTAAGCTCTAATTTTCTAAGTTTGCTGTTTCAATTTACTTTTATTGGCATTGCCTCAAAGTTTAATTCATCATAGGCCTAACTCAATAACTTTAAAAAAAATTATGCCCATACCAGATGCTTCACAAGTCACTTCCCCCAAAATATCCTTCGAATGCACCATTGTTAAGTGGATCTTTACAAAATACTGATTTGATCTTATCACCCCCTTATCAAAAAATGTTAATAACCCCTGCTACCTAAACCACAAAGTACAAACTCAGTAGTATGCATTTCAGGCTCTATACAGTTGTTGACTTGTATTTCCAGCCCTCCAACCCATTCATTATTCTTTTAGTATGACATCTCTATGATAGCCAAAACAAACCTCTTACTTTTGCCTATCCAGACCTCACAATTCTTCTCTCTGCATCTTTGATGTCATTTGAAAGATTCTCCATTAAAAGATGTCTTTTACTTTCTCTACCAAATGGCCTTCCTTTAAACCCAACAGAGATGCTACCTCTCCACAAAGTCTTCCCTATCATTTGGGCCTGAATAGATAATTTGTTTCTAATGCTTATAGCACTTTCTACCTTCTCCATTCCTATTGCATATCCACCGCCACTTGACATTTGTGTGGATGCCTTACTATCTCCTCAACTAAATCATAAGTCCATGAAGTTATTACACATGATTAATACTCAATGTACTCTGAATGAAAGTGCTTTTATTCTCAAGCCTTTCCTCCATTCTCCTCTTAGCATAATCTCCTCCTCATTCATTGTTTCAATGAGCTTTTATTGAACTCCATTATTTACCAAGTATTGTTTTAAGCACTAAAAATAAGTAGGGCAGCCTTGGGCAGATGGCTCAGTTGTTTGGAGTGTCATCCCATACACCAAAATGGTTGCGGGTTTGATCCCTAGTCAAGACACATACCAAGGTCGTGTGTTCAATCTTGGGTCATGGTGCATAGGAGACAACCAATTGATGTTTCTTTCTCACATTAATGTTTCTCTCCCTACCCCTTCCTTTTTCTCTAAAAATCAATAAACATATCCCAAGGCAAGGATTAAAAATTAATAAATAGGACATTCGTGGTTCCTGCTGTCATAGGGCTCACAGTCTAGTAGAAAAAACAAACATTAAAATATAAGTTTGTGGCAGGTGAGTGTGAATTATACATGTTGTAAGGGCCTATAAAAGGGGAAGATATTGTAGTAGAAACTAAAACAGTAACTGTTGCTTTCTTTAAAATTAGGGGCACTTCATATCTTATTGAGTAGCAAATGGCAGAAAGTATTATCAAATAAAAGAACCGTATTATAGAGTATTTATCATAACCTTAGATTCAATATCAATTTACTAGAAATGATCATAATGGAAATTACTAATTCATAAGATCAAGGATTTATGCTAGTTACTTTATGCTGCATTCTTGTCTTCACAACAATCTTGCAAGGAAGGTACCCTTATTCCCACTTTTGACATGAGAAAACAGGCCCCGAGAAATCAAGTTATTCCACCTGAAGTCCTACTAATTAAGAGAAAAAGTAGACTTCAGACCAAAAGCATATGTTCTTTGTCATATATCTGTGAGTAGATCATATGCAAATTTGTCACACATGCGGAATTTGCAATAATAGATTGGATAACCTAGACCCTCCCTCCACAGGATCATTCTTGAGCAGGTGGCAACATCATAATATTTTAACGATAGACTTTATTCCATCACATTCTTGTAAAATTGTCTATTTCACACTGCCTTTTAAGAAATGTTCTTTATGGAAATGGGAAAACAGGACCACATAAGACATAGTCTTTCCTTGTTCATAGCTTTTAAATTAATGATACAAAAACAGTGTATTAGATTAGCTGCTTATTTTTTGATAGAAAAAATATAAATAACAAAAGCACCTTTTAAAACCCTTTCATCAAAATTGCTCTGCACAAGACATGACGTGTGAATAGGTACATTGTCATGATGCAGCTGCCAATCACCAGCTGCCCATAGCTGTGGGCTTCTGAATAATCCAAACAGTTTTCACAGAGAAATGTTCAAGCTTAAGGTAAAATTTGATGTAAATTTGTTGCCCTATTTGCTCAGTCATTTTTTAATGCAATGACCACAGAGTACACATGCTCACTCAATAGTGTCTACTACCCCCACTGACTAGTACAGTGAAGTCATTATTGTTCACACATTCACATTTCTGTCCATTCTCCTTGACTGCCAGATTACACTGATGTCCTGCAAACCATTCTCATTATATTAACAATGGCTAGACTTTTTCTGGACATACCTCATACGCTTTTAAAGTAAAAAACACATTTCAGAAAGGCTCCAAAGCCTTCAGGGAAAGATTTACAGTAAGACAATTGTTATTATTTTATGCTCTTGTTCCCAGCTTTAATTATAACTCATGTGAAGGTCAACTCAGACCCCTAGGGAAAGAACAAATGCCTATTAGGGAAATACAACACATGGGACACTAAATGAATGAATGAATGAATGAATGAATAAATAAATAAATAAAAATTAAAACCTGTTCTTAGTTTCTGAATCTACTCAAACCCACATCACAAATTTTTCAATTATGTTGCTTTCAGTATCTGAAACAAAATATATTCTGACTTCTCTCTAATTCTTCTGTACTAGAAATCAGAAATTAATGTGAAAAAATATTCAAATTCATTCTTTAATACTATATAAATGGATTTTCATAATTTCCTAAAATGTATTTATCAATGTCCAACTCTATATCCCAGAGAGGTATTTATTTTCTTTACTTGTATATTTTATACTTTATTGTTTTTTCTTCCCCTGGAATATGAAATTTAGAAATGTTAATTAGTTTGCAGCAGAATTCTTGGTTGTCTACTGATGTTAATTTAATCTTTTGGAGTGAAGAATTATATCACAACCCACTGCTGTATATTATCAAAGTAAATACATATGTAAAATAATTTCTTGGTTAACTTAAAATTTTTCTAAAAGCAATTTATAAAATTATTTCAAGGCATTAAATAAAACAAAATTTCCTTAGATGTAATGCAAAGTGATACTTGCACAATGGTTTCCATACACATAAGATGTAATACCTTGACTCCAAAGCATTATTTTTGGCTATGATATGTTTTTAGAGTTTTTTGTAAGTGAAAACAAATAAATAATCCTTAACTCATTAGCTAATATCAAACAAAGTACAGCTATTCTTGAAAAATTAAGATGCCCATCACTTAAAAATAAAATAAATCTTTTTCCACAGAATATTTTGTTTATTGATTAGCCCAATATCTATATTTTGAAAACACTGAATAACTTTTTCAAGCTTACATAACTAGTTTGTAGCAGAGTCATAATAAGACCCCTAAGTTTAATTCACTTTTGCTTTTTACTATTCCATTCTTGAACTAATTAACATAATTAATTTAAAATAATATTAATTACCTATTGGAAAAAGAACCTTATGTTAAATATCAACCTACAATGAAGGAAATGATTACAATGCTATATACTAATATTCATCTAAGATAGCAAAGCAATGGCATTTACCTTAAATTTACGTCTCTGCTCTGCACAGCTGTTGAAGAACCACAAGTCTGTCTCATGGCTGTAAATGTAATAAGAACAATAATGCCACCAATTTCATACCTAAACTAAATTAAGTAGATCTGTCATAGGCTAGAAAATGGATAATGTTTTTTTACAATATATGTTTAAACTACAGATTATGGAAGTATGCATGTGTGCATATAAAATGTTGTGTGTAAGGGGAATAAATGGTGATGGATGAAGTCTAGACTTAGGGTGATGAACATATAATACAGCATACTACTGATGGTGCGTTGTAGAATTGTGCATCTGAAACCTGTATAATTTTGTTAACAAGTATCATCCCCCATAAATTCAATAAAATGTGAAAGAAACAAATGTATGTGTGCATGTGAGCATGTATGTGTGAATTTACCATTTTTAATCTGGAAGTAAGTTTCATGAAATTAAAATTATTATCTAATCTCTTTGACTAACTTTCCTCATTATGGACCACTATAGGTATATGAAATCTAGAAAGTGCTAGGGGTAGATATAGATAAATAAACAAATTAAGATGAGAGGCCATCTTAAGCTCTTATTAGGGTTTGCTATTCTGGGACACATAATAAGGTTGTATGAAAAGAAATATCTGGTTACAGTTTAATATCAGCTCCCATTTGCATCATAATCTTTATATATTATTCATGAATATGTCATTAATAAATATATTTACTAATTGTCCCCATTTAATTAGTGTTTTATGTGATGAATAAATACAAAAACATGTTTCAAATACACTTATTCAGATATCTATACATGAAAGTGAAATCACTACTACAATTGGTACTTAAGCTTATGAAATATGATTTTTTCTTTCTATTTTGGATTAACTATGCTACTATCAATGCCATCTTTAGCACAAAAACATGAAAAAATGTATTGAAAAAATAATAGACAAATACTATTCTACTAGAAAGACTCTCTACCATGTCACACTTCAAATTTGGCCACCACTTTTCAATATTTGAAAGAAATTCAGTTGAGTATCAGGAACAAATATTGTTCTTGTAATTTGAGCCATCAAAAAAAACAGCATTTTTTAAAAACTATACGAAATAGTTCCCTATCAAATCTTATATTAAAATTAAAAATACATATCTCCTTTGGTCCTCTAACAATATGTTATGCCTGATAAATCAATCATTAACATGATCTATTATTAACACTAAATGCCTTCAATTATGTCTTTTAATTCTAAAAGATAATCTACAACAGCTTTATTATAAAAAATTGGTTGAACTCTTAGTTAAGTAGACACTATGAGAGAATCATAAAAGTTTTAAAGTGTTAATTTCATATTAAATAGTTATAATTTTAGTGAAAATATTCTACCATTTTATTTAACATAAGTGGCAAGTAGTGCCACTCATATTAAATTGTATTTGCAAAAGTGAAAAATAAGTATTACTTGATATTGTCTATTGACAACATGTGTAAGCTAGTATAAAATGCTACTAGGTTTTTATTAGATTTTTAATACAATTCCAGCATGTTTCCAATTGCTAATCTTATCAAGTGCTACAAAATCCAAAAAATGTAGAATTACATTATATTAACTGTGGTGCATATTTTGGTGAATAAAAATATCTTCATTCATTATGCTAAATTCTCATTCTTAAGAACCAATTTTTGATTCCTATTATATTTTGATATGAAATCCCATTATAATTACACAATAAGAACAAAATAGTGGATTATGTTAATATGAATCACAAAACACTAAATATAAGTGACAACAATATAAGTGACAACAATAAACTATAGTAATAGTTAGCAACTGAAATTTTTAAAAGGTATTTATAAACTTTTAATCACCACTTAATGATAAAAATAACAAAATTGAGGACTTCCACACAAAATTTTATGTATATGACATTTGGTACATGAACAACAATTTCTCACTTTAGAGTCCTTACTACTCCCATATTATTGTGTCTGTGTTTTCCAACAAAAATTATGCAGGCTTTGGTTAAACAAAGTATCTAAATTTGCCTCCTAATATAACAAAAAGAGAAAATAGAAAAATTTAAACCCAGCCATTTTTCCCCAGAGATATCCTGGTAACCATCAATAAAGAAACTTCTACTGGACTTAGCTTTGGAGAGGAAGGCACAACTACTTGGTCTAATTTGTCAGGAGACATAATAAAATAGAATGAGGAGAATAGATAGTCTCTTTCAGATATTCAAAATAATAAACTCTTTCTGACTTTTGGCATATGCTTGCCAGCATCTAAACCTCCTTTCTATACTAGCAAGAAAGCAAAATCCATAGTTTGAAACCATAGTGAAGATAAACCTTTCATTTACTATCATCTGTGACTTCTATGCAGTTTTTCTTCCATCGTGTAAACATATGGAGAGGCTCTCATGGAATCAGATAACTCAATGGGAAGTGCTTCAATCACTGTTATTACTTGGGGATATGATGAGGAGGAAAATATCTCACTATAGAATTATTGATTAGTTAAAACAAAAGAATGTGAAAGTTATTTATTTATTTTTCATTAAGATGGATCTTAAACTCAGGTTGATTCAATATAACTCATTAGAAATTAGGGCAGACATCTATATTTTACCCTGTGAAAACATATGTCTTATCCCCCAAATGTGTTTGTTGCCAAGAATATATATTCTCACCTTAAATCTGTCTAGGGACATAAATTTAATCTAGTTTTTAAGTAATCAGTAGTTCCTGGATTGTGTGACCCTCGGTAGCCTGTAATTCTCTGTCATAGAAGCTAAGTTTCTGAAGTCCATTGTGCAAGACTCAATTTACTAATATCTGGGAGTATACCAAAAAATGAAAACAGAGAGGTAGGCCATAAAAATTTTATAGATAGATTTGTTAAAGTAAATGTTTACATTTTTGAAAACTTGTTTATCTTTCAGCAGAGCTGATAAACATTTTGAAGGATATTTTATGCAACTCCAGATACCTTATAAATATTTCAAAAATATAACCTAAAAATATTTCTTTCCTGGAGACAATATCCTATGTATTTCTGTTAAGAATATAGAAAATAATGGTTATATTATATAATAAAACATTACTTTGAAAGACATACATATTATTAGCTTCACAAGACAAACATAGTAGATACAACAAACTCCAGAATCTATTTTTATTACTGTAACAACATCAATAACTCCTTGGCAAATTCAGTTTTTCTGGCAACCTTGGAAGTTTTCTGCATTTATCACTCAGATAAAATTGTTGAAGGGTTGTCTGAGACTGTTTTGTTTCCTTCTAAACCATTTTACTATGATTTGCCTTTAAGAAAGAAATTTCACATTTTAACTTTTTTGTGTGCATGAAATTCCATTAAAATCCCAGAAAGGAGTTTTACACAAAACTTTATATATTTACATACACCAAGTGCAGGTCCTACATACTTTTTGCAACAAGTGACCATATAAACTTTTGAAATCTATGCTAATAGAAAATTATTTCTTTCTCTATCAAGAAGACAGAGTGGCTTCTCTTTTCTAATTAAAATTTTCTACATATGCAAACATAATCACTTTCTGTATGTGTACAACTGGGCCTGCATTTCTGTTCACATTATAAATATGTTTTAAAATATGACCCTAAGGACAGCCATATTTTACCTACCTGGAGTGGCCTCTGCTTATCACTGCTCTTAGGAGATTTCAATCCACTTGTTTGCTGTTGTAAGAGAAGTTGTCTTGCTGCTTGGAGGGCCTAGAAGTAAAAAGGGAGGAAATTCTATATATTTTGTTAAAGGTAAATTAATGATTAATAATAGTAATAGCCATCAGTGTGTAAGAACCCCACTCTCCTCACTTGAGAAAAACATTAAATAATATTTTTCTTCTAATGCAAAAAATGTATACAATACACATATGTATATAATTTTACTTAAAGTCATTGAGATGGATGTTATCTGGAGAGAAATAAAGATAATTTGTTTAAAGTTCTTATGAAGAAAAGAATCACAAACAGCATCAATAACCTCATTTCCACAAGGAACTTGTCTTTGAGTGTTCAACTAAAGGCCCACTCTCTTTTAAATTATTATTCAATTTGCATTTTTATATTACAATTTTGAAGCAAAAGCAGTAAACTTCAAGTGTTACAGAAAGCTGTAATTAAATTTGACAAATCAACATCAGATTACCTTAAAAATGAATTAATATAATTTTCACTAAAAATTTAAAACAGTTTTTTATACTTACAATTCAAGAGAGAAACCCATCCTTTGACAAAATAAAGTGAAGTTTTAATGGCAAATAAAATTGAGTGGTTTTCATTTGCATTCTTAGCAAAATCAGAGAACAAAGACATTACCACTCAACCAATCAGGTTTGTTTCTATGTCTGACTGAATACCAATCAAAATAGGTGTTTTCATTTATGTTTATGGTTTCTTTCCAGTTCAGGAAAATAAAGCTGAACATAAAAATTAATGTAAGCATTTCATTTACCAGAAGGGCAGTAGTTCAGCAATTTGTAGTACTATATATACTTATATAAAAACTAGTGCAATAACAAAAATAAAACAAATCAAAACAAAACATTGCACATATTGCAATGTTTTAAAGGTAACAGTATAAATTAATTTAAAGAACTTTTTAAGAGCCTCAACTGTGCAAACAGACTTTTTTCTCAACAACTGAGTTCAATGAACAATAGTGATTAAATTTTTCAACACATAAAACTAAAATGCATCACTGTTTTGGTTTGTTGTTCACTGTTTTAGAACACTCCGTATAGTTTTTGTGATGGGGAAATATTTTAGATCAATTTAATTCTATAATAATTAAGATTTTACCTGAAAAAAGTACAGTTTTGATTTGGAATCAATGATCTGGTTTTTAAGAGAGTTCCTAGTAACCATGACAACAGTTGCTTTGACAAGATGTGCATATGGCATTACACTGCCAGCTGGTGTGAACAATGTTTGAACTACTGCATTGAGATGCTGAGCAAACAGAAAAAGTTGCCACATCTTAACCCTCAGGGAAGGCAGTCATCCCCTGATCAATTATGAAAAGACAGAGAGGAGGGCTGCTACAGTCTGGTCCAAGCAAGTTTTCTAAAAAATCAGGCAGACATAGAAGCCAAAGTAAACAAACTGAATGTACTAGCACC
The DNA here is from genome assembly GCF_021234435.1 of Artibeus jamaicensis. Classification (NCBI taxonomy): domain Eukaryota; kingdom Metazoa; phylum Chordata; class Mammalia; order Chiroptera; family Phyllostomidae; genus Artibeus; species Artibeus jamaicensis. The sequence continues at coordinate 5,514,790 of NW_026521717.1, forward strand.
ATTTCCTAACAACTTTGATTTGTCTTCCCATACAAGAATCTGGCATAATTTGTGAATCATACTTTTTGAAAACATACTCAAACAATATTCCTTTGTTTTTTTTAATTTTTCAAGTAATTACAAGTCAACCAAACTCCACATACAGTTTGCCTAATATTTTTCATATAATTGTTTTTCCCCTTTGAGTTCATTAGTTTATTTTGTATATATACAACCTTATTTAGTTTATGTTTAATTCTGTGATCATTTACTATTTGTAAAGGATTCTAACAAACATAGTTGAGAATCTTGAAGTCATGAAATCATCCAATCAGACCCTTTCATTTTAGTAAATGGGGAAAATGAGGCCTGGAGTAATCAACAGTTTCTGGACCAAATGCATTCCAGTATACCATAATGTCTCTTTTCCATCAAAGGAAATGTTAGGTGGAAATGAGTAAAACTCTAGTAAAGGAGAACACCTGGCATTATCATGAATTATTTTCTTATCTGTAAAGAGGGCATATCCATTTATCAGAACTTAAAAAAGGAAACTACAATATAATCTTTTATGTTTTGAGTTTATATGTGTTTAAATAGAACTATTACAGAATATATGTCGTTTTTATGCTGTTTCCAACAACCCTGACTTAGATTTCATCACAGTTTACCAACACCTGAAGGAGCTGTAAAGTCTCCTGACAAACACTCTAATCATTTGACCAATGAAGTGAAGAATTAGTAATAAACTAAAGAATTCCATAGCTGGAAAAAAATGTCTTAGAGATTGTTTAGCCTAGTTTTCACATTTTGTAGGCAAATAATTGAATAACCAATGCTGTAATGATTAAAGTCAAAAGGCAGTGACAGAATCTGGTCAAAAGCTCAGACTCCAGTTTGTCAAGAATCTCAAAAGCTCAGACTCTTTGTCTGTTAAGCCTAAAACCCTATCCATTTCACTACCCTGTATTGCATTCATTCAGCTTAACCCAAATAGGTAACCAAATGGAATATGTAATGCCCAATGACTACAGAAAGACACTAGAAAATTAGATATCTTAGAACTGCATGTCATGAAACTATCACTAGATAAATGTGTATGTGTATACTGTTTTTAAAGAAGTAATAATAATAAAATACTACAAGATAGTAGGCTAAAACATGCTTCTACTTTTAAAGTATGTGGTTTTCATATATACTTACATTGATCTTTAAAATAGTTAAAATACTCTTTTTAATACAAATCCTCATGAAAAAGAACACCTTGCCCATTTCAACATTGTTCTTTTAGTACTAGATACTGACACAGCAAACATGAGAAGTTGGAGACAAAAAAACAGTTCCAGGAGATCAGTAATGATTAAAAACTCCTAAACATAAATCCTGTCGGTGTGCATTCCAGCAGCAGGTATCACATGACATTTTTCCCACATTCTGGACAACATATTAGGACTGCATTTCAACAAACAATTGCTCAGACATATTTAGTTCATCTTTGCACTTTATTATTACAGCTATTCAATAGTTGATAGATTATGAGCAAAAATATTTCCATCAATATAAGGTATTACATGTCAAATTACATTAAATATTCATTTGAAAATCACTTGTCTGACTAAATTTGGTAACTAGCAAAGTTGTTAAATGCCAGGGTGATTCACAAAGTTCCGTGAGCCATTTAAGTATTTATAGAAACACTATCTGTAAAAAATTAATTTAGAACAAAAGGCAAAGGACGTTTCCAAATTTTTCTTTAATATTGTCTGAGTCTGATTCAAATGAATGATGAGAAAGAGAAACCTATCCAGTTTAAAAAAACACATTTGTTTTGAACTGAGTTCACTTTACTTAATGAAGTCATTTAATTTTAGTAAAACTAAAAAAAAATTAGGATAGGATATTAAAAGAATCAGAATCATCTGAAGACACCTGAAACACTAATTCAAAAGAATATATGCACCCCTATGTTCCTTGCAACATTATTTACAATTGCCAAGATTTGGAAGCAGCCCAAGTTTCCATCCGTAGATGACTGGATAAAACAACTATGGGATGCTGGGAAGACGGCGACAGAGTAGGACGGAGAGGATTCTAGCTCCTGTACTTGTGGGTGAAAATCCTGGCAGATCTATAGAGAAACAGCACAATAAACCATCTGTTACCCAGCATTTATGAAATTAAAAGACCAGAGATTGTTACCGACACTGAAACACCAGACACAGGCAGAGTCAGCTACTGGAGCTGGGACATTGTCAGCCCCTGTGCTGCTGCCATAGTGACGGGACTAAACACCAGGAAGTCTCCTACAGGAGCCGGGACACTCTGGGCGCCTGTGCCGCTGCTCTAGCAAGGGCCTGGGCGCTGCAGGAGTCAGCTACAGGAGCCAGGACACTCAGCAGTGGTAGGCGACCAGCCTGGGAACCAGCTCGAGGACCAGCGTAAGAGTAGGTAGAGACACAGAACATCAAGATACCTGAAGGAGTCTGCAACACTGAAATTCACAGGTATTCTACCACAGAAGTTCACACCATAAACCCAGAAAGTCAGAACAGATCAATTTTAGAAGCTGAGACTAAGAAGAGTCTCAAACAATGAGAAGACAAAGAAACAATCCCCAAATAAAAGAAAAAGCAGAAACTTCAGAAAGAATGTTAGATGAAATAGAGGCTGATCAACTATCAGACATTGAATTCAAAGCACTGGTTATTACGAAGTTCAAAGACCTCACAATGAGCTATCAGAAACTACAGAAAAACAATGATCTCTCTGCAAACTACATCAACATGAAAAAGGAAATAGAAAATATCAACAAGGGACAAGAGGAAATAAAGAATACAATTTCTGAATTGAAGAACACAATAAAAAGTTTCAAAAGTAAGATAGATGAGGCGGAGGATCGGATTACTGACTTGGAGGACAAAGTAGAAAGCATCTCACAGAAATAGCAAGAAAATGAAAAGAGGCTCAGAAGGAATGAAGAGGGATTAAGAGAAATGAAAGACAATACGAAACAATAATATCCGGATAATAGCAATACCAGAAGGAGAAGAAGAACAAGGGACAGAAAAGGAATTTGAAAGAGTAATGAGAGAAAATTTCCCTAATTTGATGAGAGAAAAAGTCACACAAATAGAGGAATCACACAGAGTCCCAATCAAGAGGAACACAAGGAGGCCCATTTCAAGACACATCATCATCAAAATGGCAACATTCCAAGACAAAGAGAGAATCTTAAAGGCAGCAAGGGAGAAAAAAGAAGTAACATACAGGGGAGCCCCAATAAGGTTAGCTACTGACTTCTCAATGGAAACACTCCAAGCAAGAAGAAAATGGCAAGAAATATTCCAAGTAATGAGAACCAGAGGCCTACAACCAAGGCTACTTTACCCAGCAAGGCTCTCAATCAAGATAGAAGGCCAAATAAAAAGCTTCCAAGACAAAAGAAGTCTAAAAGAATATGCTTCCACCAAACTAGCTCTGCAAGAAATATTAAAAGGACTGCTTTAAGGGAAGGAAGGAAAAGAGGGAGACAGAGGGGAACACAGGTACAAAAATGGCGATGAATAAGTGCCTATCAATAATAACCTTAAATGTAAATGGATTAAATGTTCCAATCAAAAGACACAGAATAGCTGAATAGATAAGAAACCATGACCCACACATATGCTGCCTGCAAGAGACCCACCTCAGGACAAAAGACCATCACAGACTAAAAGTGAAAGGCTGGAAACAAGTTTTCCAAGCAAACGGACAAGAAAAAAAGCAGGGGTAGCAATTCTCATATCAGACAAAATAGACTTTAAAAAAAGGGGGGTAAAGAGAGACCCAGAAGGTCACTTCATTATACTCAAGGGAAGAATCCACCAACAAGACATTAACATCATAAATATATATGCACCAAACATAGGGGCACCCAAATATATCAAGAAAATCTTAGAGGACTTCAAGAAAGATATTGACAGCAACACAATTATAGTAAGGGATTTTAACACACCACTGTCAAAAATGGACAGATTTTCCAAACAAAATATCAACAAAGATATTGTGGCATTAAACAACACCCTAGATGAAATGGACTTAACTGATATATATAGAGCCCTTCATCCCAAAGAAACTAAATACACATTCTTTTCAAATGCACATGGAACAGTCTCAAAGATAGACCACATGATAGGACACAAAACGAGCCTCAACAAATTCAAGAAAATTGAAATCATACCAAGCATCTTCTCTGACCACAAGGGACTGAAATTGGAAACCAACCCAAAAGGAAAAAACCTAAAGCACCCAAAATCATGGAGAATGAATGGTATGCTGTTAAACAACGCATGGGTCAAGAATGAAATTAGGGAAGAAATCAAAACATTTCTGGAAACAAATGAAAATGATCTCACAACAACCCAAAACTTATGGGACACAGTGAAGGCAGTCCTGAGAGGGAAGTTTATAGCATTACAGGCTTACCTAAAGAAGATAGAAACATTTCAAACAAACAACCTAACCCTATGCCTGCAAGAACTCAAGGAACAACAACAAAGACAGCCCAGAGCAAGCAGAAGGAAGGAAATAACCAAGATTAGAGCAGAATTAAATAACATACAAACTAAAAGCACAATTCTAAGGATCAATGAATCCAGGAGTTGGTTCTTTGAGAAGATACACAAAATAGACAAGCCTTTAAGTAGGCTCATCAAGAAAAAAAGAGAGAGGACACAAATAAACACAACCAGAAACGAAAGAGGAGAGATTACAACTGATACCACAGAAATAGAAGGGATTGTAAGAAATTACTATGAAGAACTGTATGCCAAGAAATTCGAAAACCTAGGGAAAATGGACAAATTTCTAGAAAAATACAATCTTCCAAAACTCAGTGAAAAAGAAGCACAAAATCTAAACACACCAATAACAGCAAAAGAAATTGAAGCAGTAATAAAAAAACTCCCATCACACAAAAGCCCTGGGCCAGATGGTTTCACAGGAGAATTCTACAAAGCATTTAAGGAAGAGCTAACCCCTATTCTCCACAAACTATTCCAAAAAAATCCAGAAGAATGGAAAACTCCCAAACACCTTTTTATGAAGCCAGCATCATCCTAATTACAAAACCAGATAGAGATACAACAAAGAAAGAGAACCTCAGGCCAATATCGCTGATGAACATAGATGCTAAAATCCTCAACAAAATATTGGCAAATCGCATCCAACAATATATCAAAAAGATCATACACCATGACCAAGTGGAATTCATCCCAGGGATGCAAGGTTTGTTCAACATTCGCAAATCAGTAAATGTAATTCATCACATAAACAAAAGCAAAGACAAAAACCACATGATCATATCGATAGATGAGGAAAAAGCTTTCGATAAGTTACAATACCCATTTATGATAAAAACACTCAGCAAAGTGGAAATAGAGGGAGCATTCCTCAATATAATAAAGGTCATATATGAGAGACCTACAGCCAACATCATACTCAATGGGCAAAAACTAAAAGCTTTTCCATTACAATCAGGAACAAGACGAGGATGTCCACTTTCATTACTTCTATTCAATATAGTATTGGAAATTTTAGCCACAGCGATCAGGCAAGAAAAGGAAATAAAAGGCATCCAAATAGGAAAGGAGGAAGCAAAACTGTCACTGTTTGCAGATGACATGATAGTGTACATGGAAAATTCTATAGACTCTACCCAAAAACTGCTCAAACTAATTAATGAATTTGGCAAAACAGCAGGATACAAAGTCAATATCCAGAAATCAAAGGCATTTTTGTATACCAACAATGAATCAGCAGAAGCAGAAATCAAGAGAAAAAATCCCATTCGATATACCAAAAACAAAAATAAAATATCTGGGAATAAACCTAACTAAGGAGGTAAAAGACCTGTATGTAGAAAACTACACAGCCCTAAAGGAAGAAATCAAGGAAGACACAAACAAATGGAAACATATACCTTGTTCAGGGATTGGAAGAATTAACATCATCAAAATGTCCATACTACCCAAAGCAATATACAGATTCAATACAATACCTATTAAAGTACCAAGTTATGTCTGTGAAATAATGGCATATTTCACAGACATAGTACAAACACTTCAAAAATTTATATGGAAACATAAATGACCCCGAATAGCAGCTACACTTTTGAGAAAGAACAAAGTAGGAGGGATCACAATACCCGATATCAAACTGTATTACAAGGCCACTGTAATCAAAACAGCCTGGTACTGGCATAATAGCAGGCACATAGACCAATGGAACAGAACAGAGAGCCCAGAAATAAACCCAACTCTCTACAGTCAATTAAAATTTGACAAAGCGGGCAGTAACATAAAATGGGGTAAAGATAGCCTCTTCAACAAATGGTGTTGGGAGAACTGGACAGCTATGTGCAAAAAAATGAAACTTGAGCACCAACTTACACCATGCACCCAAATAAATTCAATGTGAATAAAAGACTTAAACATAAGCTGTCACACCATTAAAGTCCTAGAGGAGAACATTGGCAAGAAAATCTCAGATATTTCATGCAGCAACATTTTTACTGGTATGTTCCCTAGAGCAAGGAATATAAAGGAAAGAATAAACAAATGGGATCTCATCAAAATAAAAAGCTTCTGCGTGGCTAAAGAAAACTATATTAAATTAAAAAGACAGCCAACTGTATGGGAAAACATATTTGCCAATGATACCTCATCAAAGGTTTAATCTCCAAAATATACAAAGAACTTTCACAACTCTACTCTAAGAAGACATCTAATCCAATTAAAAAATGGGAAAAGGACTTGAACAGACACTTCTCCAAGGAGGACATACAGAATATCCAGTCACACATGAAGAGATGCTCAATATCATTAGCTATCAAAGAGATGCACATTAAAACCACAATGAGATACCACTTTACACTGGTCAGAATGGCCATCATAAACAAAGCAACAGATAATAAATGTTGGAGAGGTTGTGGGGAAACGGGGTCCCTAGTTCACTGTTGGTAGGATTGCAGACTGGTACAACCATTATGGAAAACAGTGTGGAATTTTCTCAGAAGAATGAAAATCGACCTGCCTTTTGACCCAGCAATTCCACTGCTAGGATATATAATCCTTAGGATCCTAAAACATCAATTTTAAAGAACCTATGCACCACAATGTTCATGGCAGCACAATTTACAATAGCCAAGAGCTGGAAGCAACCTAGGTGCCCATCAGTAAATGAATGGATCAAAAAATTGTGGTACATATACACAATGGAATTCTATGCAGCAGAAAGGGTAGGGGTCCTACTCTTTGCAACAGCATTGATGGAACTGGAAAGCATTATGCTGAGTGAAATAGGCCAGGGGTTTAAAGACAAATACCATATGATGTCACCTTTGACAGGAAGCTAAATAACAAAACAAACAAGCAAGCAGAATAAAAGCAAAGACACTGAAATAGAGAACAAGCGGACAGTGACCAGAGTGGAGAGGGAAGGGAATTTAAGATGGAAATGCGGGAGGGATTTGGAGGATCAAATAGGAAGGACACAGGGATGAGGACTGGGGGGTGGAGATGGGAGAGAGGTGGGGAGCTCGGGGCGGAGGGGGCTGGGATGGGAGAAATGGACAGAAAACTGTACTTGAAAAATAACTAAATAAAAATTTTTAAAAAGATATTTTTTCTCTTAAAAAACAACTATGGAACATTTATATGATAAAATACTATTTAGCTGTAGAAAAGAAGAAAATTCTACCATTTTTGACAGGATTAATAGATCTAGAGAACATTATGCTAAATGAAGCAAGCCAGCCAGAAAATGACAAATGATTTCACCCCTATGTGGAATCTAATGAACAAACTAAATCAACAAGTAAAATAGAGAGAAACTCATAGACAGAAAGCAGGTTTTTAGTTCTGCAGGGGTGGGGGGGAAGAATTAGTGAGTGGAGAGATTAAGCAAAAAAGAAAAAGGACTCAAAGTCTATGGACAACAGTGTGATGATTGAGAGGGGCAGAGAGAGGGTTGAGTGGAAGTTCAAGAGGCTATAGGGGGATAAGTGGTAATAGGAAAATACAATAAAAATACATATATTGGCAATGACACAAAAAAAGGAAAATATACATTTGTCATTTAAAGAATATTTTGAGGGCTCATCTGATAGATAATAATGATCTCATGACAGTAATATTTTGTATTCTCCTCATGGAGTGTTCAATGAGAACTAATATGTGTGAGTTTGCTTACTTCGAGACAAGTTTTGAGCCCTCATTTTGAGTGGTACTTCCAGAGTGGTACTAAATTCATGAATTTCTGAAAAAATCCTTACCCAGACTTTGTTATGTATCATACTATATCATTAACAAATAAACTAATTTCCTAAATAAATGTATCTCTAATGATAGTCTGAAAATACATGAAAATCAGATTAAATATTTTTAAAAGAAGAATAAAGTATCCGTATAATAGATTAAAAATATTTTTGTAAGGCTGCAAAGGTGAATGCATGTTTCCAATAACTCACTGCATTTTGCTCTAAAATATTGATAACATCATTCCTAATAGTTACTGTATAATTTCACATAAAACTTTGTAAAGAAATAAAAAGTTCAAGCATATTGTCTTTCTACAGTAGTAATAACTTTATTCTAGTTATAAATCTCATAGGAAAAATAACTCTAAGAAGTAGGTTATGAGAATTTAGAGTGAAAAAACCTTTGTAACTTGTCAAATTAATACTTTTTCTTCTTCAAGAACATTGAAAACTTTACTTTTTTCCTCTTGAAAACATAGGACTAAAATTGTTTGAGAAGAGCTTAGAAAAACCCAGTGAAACCAAAAATGTTGAGTACTCTAGGTTTATAAATAAATTCTTTTTTCAAAGTAAATATGTATATATATGTATATATATATTATATATATAGAAAAAAGACATCACTTATATTTTTCCTCATAAAATAGGAATGCTTAACCTATCAGCCTGTTGCATCTGAGACATTAAAATGAAAAATGACATATATACCCATTAATATCTTCAATGTATAAACAGCACAGCATGACACATTATTGAGAGCTGAAGGCTACAAAATCTCTAACATAAATAATAGAGCACTCAGAAGCATATTTGATGTTGATATTCATCTTCGAGAAAAACACTGCTGCCTAGGCTCTTATAAAAATAGACGGAGCCCAAATGGATCGTCTGTAATTGGTTTCAGATAGCGAGGTTAGAAGAAATATTATACAAGAAATGGTTATATGAAACAGGAAAAACAAAAATGTTTACACATTCACTCTTTAGTCATACTATCAAATGGTGTATATGTTGCAGATAACTAGAACAAAAAATAGCTAGCAGTATATTCAGAATTTTGCTCTTTATACTCACACATCTTTAACATGTTACTTTAAATACTGAACATAAAATAAGTTTTCAAACAATTTCACTTTCTAATTATTTTCACCAGTGTGGTAGTTAAAAAAATACATTCAGATCCTTCCACAAAGGATATAAATTCCTATTCTGTTTGGCTTTTCCTTACATTATGTTCCCACTAAAGAGAATATACTGATAAATGTAACCAGAAGTCTCATGATTATATTTATTAGAAAAAATAATTACCTAATCGTCGTAACCTATTTTCAAATACAATCCATCAGAGTGGTATTATTCACCTGTAGCTATTACATGTGAATGTGTATTTACCTGCTATTAACCTTTCATTTTATCATGCCTTGTACACAGTTAGACAAAGTTTGTTGGGAATAAAAGCTAATCACTAAAAAATATTTTGAAAACAATTGTTTTGCTTTACAATGTTCACATAAAGTTAAAGGATATATGTATGACTGCATGTTTTTTATACTGTCAACCACTATGGAGGCCAAGTTGAGAAGCTAATATAATTTATTTTAGGGTACTATAATAAGAGTGAGAAACACATTGTAAAGCTTCCTATTTACCACTAAAATATGGGGCTTAGCATTCATGAAGTAAATTCAAAGGAGAGACAATCAAGTTGCTGAATATGTAATGCAATGGATCAAGTCATCCTCACAAGCTTAACAAAGTCCTCAAGGTTCAAATCCAAACCCAGTACTCAGTATATTCCAAAATAGCTTCAAACTTCCAGATGAGGGCAGAAACCCTTCTACAAAGCAAGCCTGTGAGTTAACTAATGGCTAAGACAGGTTTTGTTTCTTTCAGGTCTAGAATTATACACTCAGTTTAATGGGATAAACATATTCTCCTTCTCAGAGCTTGCATTCTACAAGTTACAGAAAATAATATTAAGTAGCCTGGTATTCATCTATTTTCTTCATTATTCTCCTAATGATAATGAATTGCAAATAGAACATTTATAAATATTAATATAATCTATAACAATAATGAACACATTCTTGAATAGAATTAAAAGAACTCTATCCAACTTTATAAGTCCCAAGTACAAAAGGTAACTTATTAAAATTGGAACCAATTTAAAGTAATATTTTTATAATATCTCTTTTCTATGGTACAGGATCCAGAAGTGACAATGGTTTATATGAAATTTCTCCTTTATTTTTCTTTCTGCTATAAAATATTTTATAGTTTTCCCAAACATACTTTGGATTTACTTTTTGTTTTTCAAGTACTTTAACAGATATTTTTCTCTTTATGAGCCGATACCATTTTTTGTTTTTATGTAGATTGAGGGTTCATTATTGCTATAGTGTTATAATTAAAAATGGCACATTAGATATTAACTGAAAATATATGCTACTAAATTATAGTACCTGTAAGTAAACTATTATGTAAATCTTACATTGATGGGTTTATCCTGCAATTATAAGATTGAAAAGAGGTAGCATTTAGAAAATTATTTATAAGAATAAAATATATCAAAACTTACTTGTAATTAAAATTTGTTTGCAAATATGTCCTAGGTACCAAGCAAAGAACTAAGTATTATACATTTGTGTAGATAGGGTGGTGACATGACATTGTTTTTAGCCTCAAAGAGCTACCTATCCATTAAGAAACATCCAAATGAGTGTCAAAAAGTCATAAAATATTTTAAAAAAATATTTGAGGGGTTTATAAGTAGAAAAGTTATTTTTAGTTGGGTAGCTCAGATAAATTTTCATGGGGAAAAATATTTGGGTTGAATTTACATGAGAAATAGTTCATCTTGTGGAGGTAGCAGAAATTACCAGTGTCAAGTTGAACCAAAGAATATGTGGGGTCATAAACAATGAAAAGAAAATAACTGATTTTTAAGGGACTTCCGCCAAGATGGAGGCGTAGGTAGAAACACTGCACCTTCTCCCACAACCAAGTTTAAAAACAACAAAGTTTTAGCAACAAAAACACAGCCAAACCACAGAAAATTGAATTGTATGGAAGTCTGACAATAATGAACTATTCAGCCAAACCGGTAAGAGGGGCAGAGCCAGCAGCAGAGTGGGCCAGGCAGGAAAGAACCACCGGACCAACCTGGGCATGAGACCCAGGTGCGCAGGCAGCCGTGGGCAGATCCCAGGTGTGGAGTGGTAGCGGGAAGACCCACTGAGGGCTGATCGTGGTCACACATTCGTGCACAGATAAACCAGCAAAGGAAGGAGCAGTGAGGCAGACCAGACTGCACAGGCCCCAGTGACGGGAAGCAGCAGAGGGGACTGCTATTATCCCTCTATGACCCCGCCCCCACATATAGCGTCACAAACCAGCGACCTGGGTGGCCCTGCCCAGGTGAACATCTAAGGCTTCACTCCTCATACGTTAACAGGTGCAAACAGAGCAAAACATTGTGGCTCAATAAGAATAGCTCAAAGCCCCAGAGCCAATACTTCTAAGGGACCAAGAGATATCCAAACTTTCAGATGCACAGTTGAAAACACCGGTGATCAGGATGCATAGAGAACTGGTTGATTTTAGTCACAAATTAGAGGAACATATGAAGGATAAACTAATTGAAATGAAGGGAAATGCACAGGAAACCAATAGTAATGGAAAGGAAACTGGGACTCAAATCAAAGGAGTGGACCAGAAGGAAGAAAAAAATGAGCAAACAGAAAAATATGAAGAAACAAGAATTAAAAAAAAATAGGAGAGGCTTAGGAACCTCCAGGACATCATTAAACATTCCAACATCTGAATTATAGGAGTATCAGAAGGGGAAGATGAATGGCTACAAGTGGAAAACTTATTTGAACAAACAATAAAGAAGAACGTCCCCAATCTGGCAAAGGAAATAGACTTCCAGGAAATCCAGGAAGCTCAGAGAGTCCCAAAGAAGTTGGACCCAAGAAGGAACACACCAAGGCACATCATAATTATATTAGCCAAAATTAAAATGAAGGAGAGAATCCTAGAAGCAGCAAGAGCTAAGGGGACAGTCACCTACAAAGGAGTTTCCATCAGACTGTCAGCAGATATCTCAAAAGAGATCTTACAGGCAAGAAGGGGCTGGAAAGAAGTATTCCAAGTCATGAAATCCAAAGAACTACATCCAAGATTGCTCTATGCAGCAAAGTTTTCATTTAGAATGGAAGAACAGATAAAGTGCTTCTCAGATAAGATCAAATTCAAGGAGTTCATCATCACCAAGCCCTTATTATATGAAATGTTAAAGGGACTTATCTAAGAAAAAGAAGATAAAAAATACAAACAGTGAAAGGACAGCAAAGTCACAGTTATTAACAACCACACCTAAATCAAAAGCAAACTGAGAGGACAGCTAGATCAGGAGCAGAACCATAGAAATGGAGATCACATGGAGGGTTAGCAATAGGGGAGTGGGAGAAGGAGAAGGGGGTAGAAGGTACAGAAAATAAGTAGTGTGGATGGTAGGTAGAAAACAGATAGGGGGGAGGGCAAGAATAGTATGGGAAATATAGAATCTAAAGAACTTGAGGCATGTGGTCATAAACTAAAGGGGTGAATGGTGGGGGAGGGGGTGTGCAGGATGGAGGGGAATGAAGGGGGGAATAGAACAACTGTAATGGCATAATCAATAAAATATATTAAAAAAAGGAAATAACTAATTTTGGATAGAACATGTTCTCAGTGTAGGGGCTAGTGAAACACCATGGAAAGGCTGGTTGTTTGGAGCCAATTATGAATATAACTATTAAATAAGTGGCAAAGTGTCCTGATATTATATATAACAGGTATAAGCAAATGTTGATGAATCTGGAAATAATGGCATAAGCTTGGCCAGGTCAATACTGAAGTCATGCTGTGAAGGATAGATGAGAAGTGATGAAGAGAGTGAGAAAAGGTATGAGGTAGAAAGACCAATTAAAAGGTATGTGCAACTTTCCAAGTAAGAGATAATAGGGATAATAAAAATTACTTTGGTTAAATACAGAAATCACACACAAAAAGGAAAATGGCAGAGCTTAGTAACTGGGTATGCAGTAAAGTCTAGGAAGGACTAATGATAACTTCAAAATTTTAAGTCAAGGGTAATTGAGAGACTAGCTTTGCCACTTTTAGAAACGGGGAAATAAGATTACAAAACATGAGTTTTGGAAAGATGATTGATACTGTTTACCTTCTTACAGGACAACCAAGAGTTTTCTTTAGTACATAGTAATAAAGCAGAGTAAGGTTAATCAGGCTGATAAACGATTCTTGAAAGTAAGAGATTAGATAGTAGTTAAGAAAAAAGAGAGAGGTTATTAGGTTGCTGATTAAAAAAAAACAAAAAGAGGAAAGACTCAGGGCCAAAATTTGAGTAATATCTACATTTTGTTGAGAAGACATGAGGCAATAGTAAAAAAGGAAGACAATTAATGGAAAGGACAGCATTCTAATTGAAGTTACACACACGAAAAAACCCTTTAGAAAATGTCAAATTTAGAATTACAATGTGAGCCAACAATTCCATTCCTTGGTATATATCCAAGAGAAATGAAAACAAAAAACATGTCCACACAAAACAGTTGTACATAACAGCTTTGCTTCTAATAACCAAAAGGTAAAAACAACCATCAACTGATGAATGAATCAATAAACAAAATGTGGTCTCTCCATAGTGTTTTATCCTACCATAAAAAAGAATGAAGCACTGATACATTCTACAGCATGATGAACTTTCAAATGACGCTAAGTGAAATAAGTTAGTCATAAAGACCACATATTGTATAATTCATTTAAATGAAATGCACCATAATAGGAAAATCCATAGAGACAAAAAATAAATTAGTGGTTGCCTGTGGCTGGGGGGAGGGGAGAATGGGGAGTGTCTAGAAATGATATGGGGTTTCTTTGAGTGTGGTAAAAATTCTCTAAAAATAGATGGTGGTGAAGGTTGAAAAGCCTTGTGAATAAACAAACAAAAAATAAAACACCTAATTGCATACTTTGAAAGGATGCATATTATGGTATGTAAATTGTGCCTTGTTAAAGCTTTTAAATATTTAAATAAAAGAATTGTGATGTTAATTTTACCTCGATAAAGCTGGGGCAGAAAGGAAATAAAAATATTGAAAAAATATCTAGAGGCCCTGGCTGGTGTAGCTCAGTGGATTGAGCATGGGCCTGCGAACCAAAGGATTGCAGTTCTATTCCCAGTCAGGGCCCATGCCTGGGTTGCAAGCCAGTTCCCAGCAGGGGCCAGTTCCTATCAGAGGACACACGAGAAGCAACCATACATTGATATTTCTCTCCCTCTTTCTTTACCTTCCCTTCTAAAGATAAATAAAATCTAAATAATAAATAAATAAAATTGAAAAATATGTAGAAAAATATGTATTCAAACACCCAAAACTCAGAGGCTAATGAAAGTCCTTATTGACCTGATAATTTTCATGACCTGTCAGATACCAATTTCTGCAGAGCATTGAATTAGAAGGTAGATAGCATGAAGTTACTGGGGAATAAATGGAAGCAAACCTTTGCCAAGAGTGCAAACAATTCTTTTGATAAATTCTGTGGGGACCAAAATAAAACAAAATTATAGTTTGAGAGCTTTTTTTTGTTGTATTAAATTTAAAAAACCCTGATAATAAGCCAATAGATAAGGAGAATCACAAGCTGTAATAGGATAAGAGAATTGAGAAAGTGGCTAGAGGGGTTGTTAAGGGGTCAAATACAGCAGCTGGAGTAGGTGAAAGCTTCATAGGGAAATGAAACATCATTCTCTGAGGCAGTTTGAAGGGTGAATAGGTAACTTTGCCATGCTGATATAGGAAGAGGAGAGCGTTCCTACTGATGGTCTCAATTAATTCAGGCAGTCAACAAAATGTTGTTATCTATTAAGAATGAAAGATTAGAACTGCTGGAGAAAAAAAGTGAGGCAGATTACCTATCATTGGTCTGAGGAATATAGCTGACAGAGTAAAAACTGATATTTAAAATGTTAGAGTATGAAATGTGCTTCAACACTCATTGATAACATGTAAATATACAAATGTCTTCTGGAAAGTTGCCTCCAGAACTAAATTAGGAACTGCCTAATTTTCCACTGCCTAATTTTCCACTGCTGTAATTTGACATCATCACTACTCAGTCAGGGTCTTTTTAAACTTTAACCTGGCTAAAAGGCCTGGTACCTCCAATTATATCAAGTATAAGAGAATGAATCACTTATAATATATTCATATAGTATGGTATTTTGCATTCTCAAAAATGAATATTTTTAGTTCTTAAAAGACAACAAAACAAACAAAAACATCTGTGATGCTGCAACTACTGGCATAGCCAACTATCCAAAAACTTTCATTTGTAACTGAAATGAAAGAAAAGCAACTGAGGAGAAAAAGCATGATATAGTGGTATTGACCAGATTTCAGAAGACATCCCTCTGTCCATTATTACTTGAAGAACTTGGACTAGTTAATCATACTAAAGCCTTAATTTTCTTGTCTATTAAGTGTTGTTATTAATATTTACCCTTGCCTATGGGTAATTGATGAATCAGAGAAAATAATGTATTTGAAAATGTTTTAAAAGTTGAAGTATAAAGTAGCTACATTTCAAATGAAGACTTTAGAAATTACTACATGAGAGAAAACCCTAAAATTAATTTATTTTTTAAAAACTGTGTATATTTTCTTACATGTTTAAACTTCAGTTACCTTCAAAGTACTCTCCATTTGATGCAATACACCTATCAAAATGTTTTTTTCCACTTTTCAAAACAGTTTTTGAACTCATTAATTTTGATGTCTTTTAGTGCTTCTGCCATTTTTTGTTTCACCTCTTGCAATAGTCAAAGTGTTCTCTTTGAGGAATTATTCATTGGGGAAATGAAAAAGAAAAGTTGCTTAGAGTGAGATAGGGTGAATAGGAAGGGTGAGGAATGGGGGTTATGTCATTTTTGGTCAAAAACTACTGAACACTTAGTGTGATGTGGGCAGGTGTGCTCACAAATCACCCATCATGAAATGGACAAAGGCATTAAAAGTCTTCAAAAAAAAGCCAAACTTAGCCTCTCACAACAATGTCAGCTTGTACACTGACACAGATGGGTTCCTAGAACACTCACCTGGGGTTGGAGGGAAGGCCTGTACTACAAGATTCCTGTCCTCCTGAAAATTATTCAGGTTTTTTGTGGGATACCCCCTCATGTATAATTCCTCCAGTGGATATAAGTTCTTCCATGTACTGACTACTGGCAGTTGATACTGAGTTCTGACTTTTAGCTTTAGAGTGACTTTGCTAAATAGATATATACATTTTAACTAATTGGACTAGCATACTGTAATTCCTGAAATTTACTTCAATATTTATTTAGTTCTGTATAATGTATTCAAGTAGAAAAATACCCCATTGGATACAAAAGATATGTTAACAGCTTTATGTTCTATCATATTTTACAAAGTTGTATTTTAATCTCCTTTTGAGATAGGATCATAACAAGCTAGGAAAATTCCTTGTCAAGTGGAATAGGAAAACTGAGAAAGACAGCTGAGTGCAATGGCCAGCCAAGCAATTTACAGCCAGGTGTAAATGGTCAGCACCTGATGAAGAACAAAACCGGGAAAACAAGGACCTCACCCCTGGAGGTAACCTTTCTTCCCCTGGCCTTTCCTCCTTGGAAATAACATATAGGCCTCAGCTGTATTTCAGCTCCAGGTCCAGAAAAGCAGCAAAACCAGGTGGGCACCAGGATGAACTGCAACTAAAGACCCCCTTTCCTGTTACTAACCAGTCAGTGGAGACCATAAGCCTGAAAGGACACATCTGGAGAACTGATGAATATTCTACTGTAATCCTCCCCTGAGACCTCCCCTAAGATTCCCGCCTTAAGATGAAGGACCCAACATTCACACTCTCCCTCTGGGGAGCAGCCTGCACCATTCCCTTCCTCCTCTCTTTCCCCAACTTCTTTCCCCACAGGCATGCAGCTCCTGAACTCTAAGTCAAAGAACAATGGACAAAGAGTTTGTAGCTTTGTGAATGTACTGGTAAGTTACACCCCTCTCCTCCTTCAGGTCACCATCACCACATCTGCATGAATATACACATACACTATATACCCTAGATAAGGAAATGCCTGTCCTCAATGGTCTGTTAATATAGTAAGAAAGACAAAAATATATTCAGTATCACCACAGTGCAATGCAGAAACGTGCTGCATTCCATTAAAAGGAAGTACAAAAAGTAGCTATGGAGATTCAGCAAAAAAATAAAATAAAATAAAATAAAATAATTAATGTTTATTAAGTGCTCATTATATTCCATCTATAGGTCTAAATCCTTGACATCTATTTCATTTCACTCTCAAAACACCCTCCTTTATCATAAATGTGTAAGCTGAAGCTCAGAGTAATTAGGTTATATGTCCAAGCTGCTCCACATATCCTCGAAATGGCATAAGAGATTTGAAAAACCCTCTAGCTGACTTTGAATTGCATGTCCTTTCCACAAGGGGTAATCAAGAAAAGTATCATTAAAGAGACCTAAGTAAAAAAAACTTCTTGGAGCATAAAGAAAACAAAATTCTGAGTCACGAATAATATTATTTGTTATGCCAACTAAAACAATATAAAGAATTCCAAGATCTTCTTGAAATTGTTTAGCCTTGGCTGGTGTAACTCAGTGGATTGAGCACGGGACTGTGAACCAGACAATCGAGGTTCGATTTCCAGTCAGGGCACATGCTTGGGTTGCAGGCCGGTTCCCTGCAGGCCAGTTCCCAGCAGGGGATGCACGAAAGGCAACCATACATTGATGTTTCTCTCCCTCTCTCCTTCCCTTCCCCTCTAAAGATAAATAAATAAAAATCTTAAAAAAAAGAAATTGTTTTTATTTTTTCTTATTTTTTATGAGGAGAATTACACATACAAGTTTATATACTAAAGGCAATTTGCTATCCTTACAAAATAGTGCCTTTGAAGTTATTAAGTACTTGATTCAGAATGCTGTTTATAGACAGGAAACCAATATTGAAGATGATAATTTGTAATTATTACATTATATTACAACAAAACACATAATAATGTAATTTGTTAATAAGCATTAAATGATATCTAGTATGTTCTGATAAATTTATAAATAGGGTTGCCAGATAAACTATAGGATGCCCAGTTAAATTCTAATTTATTTGTATTTTTGCTTGCTAAATCTGCCAGTCCTAGCCAAAAATAAAAAGCAAGTATTGCCAAGATTTTTTTATTCTGAGTTTTTCATTTAAAGGTAAATATTATTGATGTCATCAGTGCAAATGTCTTTTTAATCCTAATGAATAATGTCATCTTAATTATGTTTTTCAGGTAAGTAAAAGAAGAGGCTTAGGCTGCTTTCCGCTGAGAAAGAATATTCATGTGGCTACAAGTGTACAGCAAAAGGATGAGGTGGATCTCTGCCAAAGAAAATAAGTGTACAAGTTATTGAAAAAGCAAGACTGAAAAAGCAGAGGAAAAATTCCTTTTAGAGTTAATATTCTAGCCTCCTGCAATTGAGACACAGATGAGAAAAATGCAAAACTTTGTTTCTCTGTTCATCCTCCCCTCAGCAAAGATGAGATTCTGTAGCTAATAACACTGAAGCAAAGACTATGACCTTGCTTGACACTAAGGAGAGGAAATACTACAGCATATCTAAAGGAAAAATTCTTGAGGAAGAGAGCCTCTGCTTAAGTAACCCAGCAGCTAGCCACACCAGTCCCAGAGGAAAGAGATGGTGAGGACAAAACCATTTGAGAAGAGTTCTTGCTAAGTTCAGGTGGAGACACTGTGGGTCCAGAACCTCTAAAGGAAAGACTCTAAAGCTCAACTTGGAGTGTTCTTAGAAACCAAAAGGTAAAGTTGCCAGAGGCCTCAGAAATCCCAAATTCTAATTTGGAATTTAGAATTCCAGCACCAGTCCAAGTTTCTATATGGCTTCAAACCAATCAATGATGAACTCGGAATAAATTCCTTGTTGCCAGTTGAAAATTTACTAGTCTAAAGATGAAACATAAAACTCATTGAGGAGAGCAAATACTAATCACTGATAACCAATTGCTAATAACACACTATAATTATTCAAAAATATTGATTGAATGGAGGTAAGAGTCCTCTATATTAAAGTGAATTATATTAGGTTATGCTATGCAGAACATAAATAATTAAGCACACATATGCATGTGTAATACATTTTAAAACTAACTAGCAAAGAGATTTTAGAGATCTTTAGCAAATTTACTTTGTATTTTTTATTTTTAATTGAACTTATTGGGTTACAGTGGTTAGCAAAATTATATAGGTTTAAGGGGTACAATGCTGTAATACATCATCTGTGTACTGTGTTGTGTGTTCACTACTCAAGCAGGTCATGTCTCTTTACATCACCATTTAACCTCCTTTCCTCCATCCCCCTTTTCCTCTAGCAATGACCATACTCATGTCTTTTAATGAGGTTTTTTTTATTTTTCTGCTTGATCACTTCACCTTTTTCACCAAGCCCCACTACATCCTCCCTTCTGACAGCTGTCAGTCTGATCTCTGTGTCCATACATCTTTTTCTATTTTGTTTGTTAGTTTACCTTGTTCACCATATTCTACATATAAGTAAAATCATGTGTTGTTTGTCTTTCTCTTACTGGCTTATTTCAGTTAGCATAATATTCCTCAGGTTCTTCCATTTTGCTGCAAATGGTATGATTTTCTTCTTTTTTATGGCCAAGTAGTATTCTGTTGTGTTAATGCCCCACAGCTTTTTTTATCCACTGATATAATAGGCACTTGGGCCACTTCCAGATATTGACTGTTGTAAATAATGTTGCAATGAACATACAGCTGCATGTATTCTTTCAAATTAGTGTTTTGGCTGTTTTGGGATAAGTTCTCAGAAGTAGAATTTCTGGGTAATGAGGCAATTCCATTTTTAATTTTTGAGGCAATTCCATACTGTTTTCCACAGTGGCTACACAAATCTTCCTTCCAATCAACAGTTCAGGAGGGTTCCTTTTTCTCCCCTTGTCAACACTTCCTTTTGTTCATTTATTGACAATAGTCATTCTGACAAGTATAAGGTGATATTCCCTTGTGGTTTTAATGTGTATTTCTCTCATTATTAATGATGTTTGGCGTCTTTTCATGTCTATTGGCCAACTGTATTTCCTCTTTGGAGAAGGGCTTATTCAGGTCCTTTACCCATTTATTAGTTAGATTATTGGTACTGTTAGTTTTTTGGTACTGAGTTTTATAAATTCTTTATTAAAATGTCCATACTAACAGCACAAACTTACACTATGCACAAAAATAAACTCAAGATGGGTAAAAGACTTAAATATCAGTTGTGATAACATAAAAGTCTTAGAGGAGAACATAGGCAGGAAAATTTCAGATATTCAACACAGGAATATTTTCGATGATATTTCCCCTACAGCAAAGGATATAAAAGAAATAATAAACAAATGTGACGACATCAAATTTAAAAGCTTCTGCATGGCTAATTAAAACATCATCAAAATGAAAAGGGAACCAACTATATGGGAAAACATATTTGCAAATGATACCTCGGAAAAGGGTTAGATCTCCTAATTATATAAAGAACTCTCATGACTTTACATCAGGAAAACAAAATTTAAAAAATGGTCAAAGGACCTGAACAGACACTTCTCCAAGGAGGACATACAGAAGGCTCAGAGACATATGAAAGGATGTTCAGCATCACTAGCCATCAGAGAGATGCAAATTAAAACCACAATGAGATATCACTTCACGCTGATCAGAGTAGCCATCATAAAAAAAAATCAACAAACAAACAGTGCTGAAGATGTTGTGGAGAAAAGGAAACCTTAGTGCTGGTGTAAATGTTGGTGGAAATGCAGACTAGTAAAGCCACTGGGAAAAACCGTATGGAATTTCCTCAAAAAACTAAAAAATGGAACTACCTTTTGACCCAGAGATTCCACTGCTGGGATTATACCCTCTGAACCCTGAAACACCAAACCAAAAGAACCTCTGCATCCCAATGTACATAGCAGCATTATTTGCAATAGCCAAGTATTAGAAACAGCCTAAGTGCCCATGAGTAAATGAGTGGATCCCCAAAACTATGGTAGATTTACAAAATGGAATACTATGCAGCAGAAAGAAGGAACTCCTACTATTCCCAGCAGCATGAATGGACCTGAAGAGTACTACGCTAATTGAAACAAGCCAGGGGATGAAAAAATACCATATGATCTCAACTATAAGTGGAACCTAATCAATAAAGCGAACAAGTGAGCAAAATAGAACCAGAGATGTGGAAATAAAGAATAAACTGACCTGAGGGGAGGGGGATAACAGAGGAAGAGAACAAAATAAATAAAGAATAAACTGACCTGAAGGGAGTGGGAGTGGGAGGAAGGAGAAGGAGAAGGGTCAAGGAACATGTATAAAAGACACATGGACAAAGACAATGGAGGAGGGAGAATTAAATGTGGGAAGTGACGGGTAGGTAGAGGAGGGGAGAGTAATGGGGGAAAAACAGGGACAACTGTAATGGAACAACAATAAAAAAATTTAAAATGTCTATACTACTACCCAAAGCAATCTGTAGATTAAATGCAATTCCTATCAAGATACCAAGGGTGTAGGACTTCTGTCCCAGATGGAGGTGTAGGTAGACATACTGTGCCTCCTTACACAACCAAAAGAAGGACCACAACAAATTAAAAAAAAAAAAACAGAACTGACATAAAATCGAACCACATGGAAGTCTAACAACCAAGGAGTTAAAGATGAAACATTTATTCAGACTGGTAGGAGAGGAGGAGGTAGGCAGCAGGGAAGAGAGGACTCATGTCAAGGCAGCAGCTGGCAGACTGGGTGAGGCAGTGGCTTGAAGACTGGGTAGTCCCACATTCCCATGCAGGTAAACTTGAGGGAAGAATTAGACAGTGAGATAGACTGAGCAACCCAGGGTTACAGTTTGGGGAAATAAAGCCTCAAAACCCCTGACTAAAAAACCTGTGGGGGTTGAGGTGGCTGGAGAAACTCCCAGCCTGACAGGAGGGTTCCTTGGAGAGACCCACAGTGTCCTAGAATGTACACAAACACGCCCACCCAGGAATCAGCACCAGAAGGCCCCATTTTCCTTAGGCGTAGTGGGGGAAGTGACTGAAAGCTAGTAGGGAGTGGAGCAACTGGCACTGTTCCCTCTCAGTCACCTCTCACACATACAGCATCACAAGGCAGTGATGTGTGTTGCCCTGCCCTGGTGAACACCTGAAGCTCTGCCCCTTACTATGTAACAAGTGCACTGAGACAAATTATATATATATATATATATATAGATATAGATATAGATATAGATATAGATATAGATTTATATCGATATCTAGATATCTATATCGATATCTATATATAAATATAGATATATAGATATAGATATATAGATATATATAGATATATCTCCAAATGAAAGAACAGTTCAAAGCTCCAGAAAAACTACAACTAAGCAATGAAGAGAGAGCTAACCTATCAGATGCACGGTTCAAAACACTGGTTATCAAGATGCTCCAGGAACTCACTGGGTACTTCAATGGCATAAAAAATACCCAGGGAGCAATGAAGGTTGCATTGTGTGAAATAAAGAAAATCTAGAGGGAACCAACAGTGACTGGAAGGAAACCAGGACTCAAATCAGTGGTTTGGAGCAGAAGGAAAAAGGCAACATTCGACCAGAGCAGAATGAAGAAACAAGAATTAAAAAAAAAAAAAATGAGGAGAGGTTTTGGAACCTTCAGGACACCTTTAAATGTTTCAACATCCAAATCATAGGGGTGCCAGAAGAAGAAGAGGAAGAGCAAGAAATTGAAAACTTATTTGAACAAAAAATGGAGGAGAATTTCCCCAATCTGGTTAAGGAAATAGATTATCAGGAAGTCCAGGAAGCCCAGAGAGTCCCAAAGAAGTTGGATCCAAGGATAAACACATCAAGGCACATCATAATTACATTACCCAAGATTAAAGATAAGGAGAGAATGTTAAAAGCAGTAAGAGAAAAAGAGGGAGTTTCCTGCAAAGGAGTTCCCATTAGACTATCAGCTGATTTCTCAAAAGAAATCTTGCAGGCAAGCAGGGACTGGAAAGAAGTATTTGAAATCATGAAAAGCAAAGATCTCCATCCAAGATTACTCTATCCAGGAAAGCTATCATTTGTAATAGAAGGGCAGATAAAGTGCCTCCCAGATAATGTCAAGTTAAAGGAGTTCATCATCACCCAACCCTTATTACGTGAAATGTTAAAGGGACTTATCTAAGAAACAGAAGATGAAAAATATGAACAGTAAAATGACAAGAAACTCACAGCTATTAACAACCAAACCTGAAAACAAACAAACAAACAAACAAACAAACAAAAAACTAAGCAAACAACTAGAACAGGAACTGAATCACGGTAATGGAGATCACAGGGAGGGTTATCAGTGGGGGAATGGGAGAGGGAGGGGGAATAGGTACACAGAATAAGTAGCATAAATGGGAGGTAGAAACTAGACAGAGGGAGGTTAAGAATAGTATAGGAAATGTAGAAGCCAAAGAACTTATATCTATGACCCATGAATATGAACTAAAGGGGGGGAATGTGGGTGGGAGGAGGTGTGCAGGGTGGAGAGGAATAAATCAGGGGAAGTGGGACAACTGTAATAGCATAATCAACAAAATATATGAAAAATTAAAAAAAAATAATAATAAAAAAGAGAGAAGATACCAAGGGTGTATTTCACAGAAATAAAACAAATATTACACAAATTCATTTGAAACCACCAAAAAACCCTCTATAGCCACAGCAGTCTTGAGAAAGAAGAACCAAGTTGGAGGAATCATACTACCTGATATCAAACCAACCCTACAAGGCCATAGTAATGAAAACAGCATGGTATTGGCACAAAAACAGACATATAGATCAATGAAACTGAATACTAAGCTCAGAAATAAACCCACACTTTTATGGTTAATATTTGGTGAAGAGGTAAGAACATACAAAGGGTAATGACAGGCTATTCAGTCAATAGTATTGGGAAAATTGGACAGGTGTGTGCAAAAATATGAAAGTAGATCACCTTCTTATACCATACACAAAAGTAAACTCAATAGATTAAAGACTTAAAAGTTAGACTTGAAACCATAGAAATTCTATAAGAAGACATAGGCAGAAAAATCTCAGATATTTCTTGTAGCAATGTTTTTTATATATCTCCTTGGGTAAGGGAAAGTAACGAAACACAAATAGTACTACATCAAACTAAAAAGTTTCTGCACAGAAAAGGAAACCATCAATAAAATGACAAACCACTGAATAGGAGAACATATTTACCAATGATATATCTAAAAGGGGGTTAATATCCAAATTCACTTAAGAGAGGAACCTGGAGTTTTTCCATTTTATGTTCCACCTATTTTGAATCTTAGATTAGATTATCTTATGTTTGTAAAGTGGTAAATTGTAATCATTACCATTATACTAGGGGAAACCCCACAAAAACAGAATTCACTAATAAAAATTATGTATTTATTCTTACATATTTAAATTTTCATCACCTTCAAAGAACTCTCCATTTGATACATCTATGAAGACTTTTTTCCACTACTTAAAATGGTTTTTTAACTTGTCTATTTTGATGCCTTTTAGTGCTTCTGCCTTTTTTGTTTAACCTCTTCCACATTGGCAGAACATTTCCCCTTGAGGACTTTTTTCATCCAGGGAAACAAAAGAATTATTCAGGGCAAAATAATGTGAGTATGGGGGGTTAGTAATGGGGGTCATGCTCTCTGGTGAAAAACTGCTGAACACTTAGCACAGTGTGGGCAGGTGCACTCCTAAATCACCCATCATGAAATGGGTAAACACATTGAAAGAGTCTTCAAAAAATGTTCACTGAAGCCTAATGCAAACTCTCACAACAATGCCAGCTGCTATACTGATACAGATGAGTTCCTAGAATACTCACTTAGTGAAAGAAGCCTGTACTATATGGGGCTTGCCTTCCAGAAGATAATTTCAAGTTTTCTTTAGGCTCCTCTTCATACATTGCATAAAAGTGCTCTTTTGAATAAACTAAACTAAAATAGATTAGATTAGAAAAGATAAAATTAAAATGATTGGTGATAATAATCATCACCTTCATACATCAATAATTATACAACTATGTAACTTTTATGGCATCTTCTGGGCATTTGTTCTAACAATTTTCTCAAGTACCCTCAGTTTTTATTATTTTTTCTATTTTTGCCTGAGGATTTTTTTAAATTGCTTTTAGAAAGAAAGTAAAGGAGGGAGAGAAAGAAAGAAACATCCATTGGTTACCTCTGGTAGTCAGCCCTACAGAGGATCAAACCCATAAGCTTTTAGTTTGCAGGATGAGGCTCTAACCAAATGAGCCACACCAGCCAGGTCACTGCCCTGAGTTTTTAAAATTTAACTCTATCAGAGAGGTTAAAATACATTTCTGATTTCAAAATTGTTTTATTTTATTTTTTATTATTTTTCAAATACAGTTGTCTCCATTTTCCCCTTCCATACCCTGTGCCCCACCCATCCCCATCTCCCACCCTTAGTTCTACCCCCTTTAGCTTTGTCCATGTGTCCTTGATACATGTTTCTTGATGAGCCTTCCCCTATTTTTCCTATTACCCCTCTCCTCCTTCTCCTCTGGTTACTCTCTGTCTGTTCTTTACTTCTGTGGCTCTGTTTATATTTTGCCTGCTTGCTTGCTTTTTTGTTCTGTTTATCAGGTTCTGCTTATAGGTGAGTTCATATGGTATTTGTCTTTCCCCACCTGGCTTATTTCACTTACATAATGTTCTCTAGATCCATCCATGCTGTGGTAAAGAGTAGGAGCTCCTTCTTTCTTTCTGCTGTGTAGTATTTCATGGTGTAAATATATCATACTTTTTTATCCATTGATTTACACATGAGCATTTAGGTTGTTACAAACACTTGGCTATTGTAAATTGTGCTGCTATGAACATCGAAGTGCACAGTATCATCTGAATTGGTGTTTCAGCAAAGTGGGAGTAGAGGGAGCATAACTGAACATGACAAAGGCCGTATATGAGAAACCTACAGCCAATCATACTTAATGGGCAAAAACTAAAAGCTTTCCCACTAAGATCAGGAACAAGACAAGGACTTTCACCCCTTCTATGCAACATAGTATTAGAAGTCCTATCCACAGCAATTAGACAAGAAAAAGAAATAAAAGGCATCCAAATTGGAAAGGAGAAAGTAAAACTGTCACTGTTTCCAGATGACTTGCTAGTGTACAAAGAAACCCTATAGACTCCACCAAAGAAGTACTCCATCTAATAAGTGGATTTGGCAAAACAGCAGGATACAGAGTCAATATTCAGAAATTGAGGGCATGTTTGTACACCAACAATGAAATATCAGAAATGGAAATCAGGAATAAAAATTCCATTTGCTATAGCAACAAAAAACATGAAGTACCCGGGGGGAGGGACTAACTAAGAAGGCAAAAGACCTTTACTCAGAAAACTACAAAACACTAAAAAAAATTAAGGAAGACACAGATAAATAGAATCATATATCGTAAATTAACATCATCAAAATGTCCATAATACTCAAAATATTTAATTACATTTTTCTGTAATGTGACTCTTGTAGAAAGTATGTGTATAAATAAATTTTTAATGCCCACTTAGAAAATTAATATTATTTGATAGAAAACAACAGCTCAAGAAGCAGAGATAGGAGGGCCCAGAAAGGCTTATTGCTTATAGCAAAAAATATTATTTTTTATCAAGTCACAAACAGTAGTGATATATCCCTACTGTTTGTTTTTCACTCTGTTATTTAGTTCTGCTACCAAAAGGAGACATAGGACTAGAAGGCTGGAAGAGAAAAATTTCTCTAACAAAGTTTTGTCAGTGACCTACTTATTAAAGATATATTTATAAAATCTCGACCCCTTGAACAAGTTTCCACATCCTGTACAAAAAGCATTTAAAAACCTAACTCATCTGATAATCTTACTTGTTAGGTAAATACATTTAATTACCCTCAATATCTAGGACTGTAAGCTCCTAAAATTCTGGAAAGTTTTCTAAAAATCTTTATGTCATCAAAATGCACAGTACAGTAACATACACTATGTACTCAAAAGATATTTATAAAAATATTTCTTTACACATTTCTGAACTTTAAACTTTTTGAACTAATTTCTAAAGAACTTAGATGCTTCCACATACTTGAAATGCAACTTATATACTAGATAAGTTTGCATTTCCTCCAGGAATCATCACAGTGACTTGCACATGGGAAGTATTTTTTAGACCTTTATGTGATGACTCTGGAGAATTGTTTAGTGATTTACAACATTAAATTAGCATAATTAAAACTTCTTCCCTTTATCAACTATTATGTTAAAATTATTATCCCTGATTTTTCCATAATATATTGTTCATATTCTACATTCTTTTTCTAAATGTCACAAATTAAAAAAATAACAACTGATTATAAGAAATATTTATCTCACCTTTTTATTTTCTGTTTTCCTTTTGTTCTTCTCATCTCATATTTATTTTTTAACTTTATTTTTATTGTTGACACTATTGCAGATGTCCCCCTCCCCTCCTTGCCCAACTTCATTCAGCCCAACACCCTTCCCTCTGGACATCACCACATTGTTACGGGCATCTGTGGATTATCCATATATATTCTTTGTCTAATCCCTTCATATTTTTTCATCCGATACCTTCCTCACTCCTTCACTCCTCTGTAACAGCTATCAATCTGCTCCATGTTTCCATGCCTCTGTTTCTATTTTGTTCATCAGTTTATTTTGTTCATTAGATTTCATATAGAAGTGAGATTATATGGTATTAGTCCTTCTCTGACTATCTTATTTCACTTAGCATAGTACTCTCCAGGTCCATCCATGCTGTTGCAAAAGATAAGAGTTCCTTCTTCTTTACAGGTATATACTATTCCATTGTGTAAATGTATCTCAGATTTTTTAAACTATACATCTACTGATCGGCACTTGAGCTGTTTTGAGATCTTGATCACATTTCTCAGTTAGGGTCCTTTAATAATTTTCACATATTGGAGTTCTGGCCAAGATGGAGGTGTGGGTAGAAATCCTTCCCTTCTTTGCACAACCAAAAGGAGGATAACAACCAATCTAAAATCAATAAACAACCCAAAGTGCCAGAAATCAAATTGCATGGAGTTCAGACAATTGAGGAATTAAAGAAACAGTAAAAAAAAAAGAAAAAGAAAAGAAAATAGACCACTAAGAATAGACCACTAGCAGCAAATGATACAGGCAGGGCTGGATGAACAAGAAACTGAGAGAGCTAACTTTGGACTGCAGTGGTTGCCATGGTGGGAGGAACTCCCAGTCTCACACAAGAGTTCCTTTTAACCTAACAGTTATGCTAATGCAAAAAAAAAATATGGCCCAAAAGAAAGAATAGAGCAAAGCTTCAGAAAGAGAGCTAAGCAATGAGGAGATAGCCAACCTATCTGATGGAGAATTTAAAGCCCAGGTAATCAAAAAGCTCAAGGAACTGATTGAGCTTGGTTGAAAAATGAAAAACGAATCAAAGATACTCAAAACGAAATAAAGCAAAATATTCAGGGAACCAACAGTGACAGGAAGGAGACCAGGACTCAAAGCAATGTTTTGGAACAGAAGGAAGAAATAAACATCCAACTTGAACAGAATAAATAAACATGAACAGTCCAAAAAAATGAAGAGAGGCTGAGGAATCTCTGGGACAACCTGAAACATTACAATATCTATCTGAATTATAGGGGTGCCAGAAGGAGATGAACAAGAACAAGAAATCGAAAACTTATTTGAACAAATAATGAAGGAAAACTTCCCAATCTGATGAAGAAAACAGACTTCCAGGAAGTCCAGGAAGCCCAGAGAGTCCCAAAGAAGTTGGGCCCAAAGAGGAGAACACACCAAGGCACATCATCATTAAGTTACCCAATATTAAATATAAGGATACAATCTTAAAAGCAGCAAGAGGAAAGGAGACAATTACCTACAAAGGAGTTCCCATGAGGCTATCAGCTCATTTCTCAAAAAAGAAATCTCACAGGCAAGAAGGGGCTGGAAAGAAGTAATCCAAGTTGTGAAAAGAAAGTACCTACATCCAAGATCGCTCTATCCAGCAAAGCAATCATTTAGAATGGAAGGGCAGATAAAGTGCTTCCCAGATAAGGTCAAATTAAAGGAGTTCATCATCATCAAGCTATATTATATAAAATGTTAAAGGGACTTATCTAAAAAAAAAGAACATTAAAAATATGAAAAGTAAAATGACAACAAAGTCACAACTATCAAGAAATGAACCTAAAAAAAAAAGACAAACAATAAAAACAAAAACTAAGCAAACAACTAGAACAGGAAGAGAATCAGAGAAATGGACATCACATGGAGAGACTTTAGTAGGAAGTGGGAGGGAGGAAACAGAGAAAAGTACAGGGAAGAGGAAGCATAAATTAGTAGGCATAAAGTAAACAGGGAGAGATAAAAATGCTATAGGAAACAGAGGACTCAAAGAACGTATATGTACAACCCATGGACATGAATTAAGGCGGGGGGATTCTAGAGGGTTGGGGGATGCAGAGTGGAAAGGAGATAAAGAGAGAAATTGGAAACACTGTAATAGCATAATCAGTAAAATATATTTAAAATATGTAAAAGGTTTAAACAAAAAAATTTACATACTACTTAAGTATAAAAGGAAATTGTTCTCTACCCTTTAAGCATAGTTCTATAAAAAATCTATACATGTGAGTATTTTTTGTTATTCAATTTAATGCAAGTATTTTTCATGCTTTTCCAGATTTTACCAACAAAATAGAATTCTACTAAAATCTTTTTAACATTTACTAAAGTTTATGTAAAAATAAAAAGTACTTTCTGTGCTAAAACTATACAGTTGTTTATAATCAAAAACAAAAATTAATTTCAGAGAAATTAGAAGATGGTGGTGAGGTAGGTGGGAGTGGAGCCTAGTTCTCCCTGTGCCCAGCTGGAATACCTAGCAGATCTTCTGAGGAACAGAGTGAACAGCAAACAGAATCACAGCTTATATGAACATTGGAGGCCAAAAATTTCAGAGGACATTGAAAAACAGACAGTGAGGAGATTGCCCTGGGATGGTAAATTCCTTGGGATCAGCATGGGGACCAAGGGTTCTGTGGACACCCTGCCCAGGGTGGCACCTGTTGCAGGATACAGGGAAGTGGGTTAGGTCACCAGCTCCCTCCCCTACTAGACCAGGGAGGGCAGCCCATCACTAGGAGGGACCTGGATGCTTGAAGTCACTGGGGGAATAGAGACAAAGTAGGAGACACAAAGAGGTGGTCCACATCCACTGGTACTGTGGATGCTGGCACCAGAGAAATTGAGGTGCCAGGTGACACCTGGAGAAGGGAAGAGTTGGGCCATGTCAACCCTGACTCAGGTAGTCTTCAGACTGGTTGGAAATTTGGACTATGTGAAAAGCCATGCACTTCTTAAGAACCATAGATAGCTAATTTATAAGGAACACTCCAGCAGGGGCTGGCTTGTCCCAACGGTGATTTCATCAGCATGTGCCCAGAGACTGAGTGGCTGAGAGGGACCATGTGCCCAGCTTGTCTTGTACTTCACACCCAGATGCTGAGAGAACAAGAGGAATTATGCACTTGACATTGACTCATGCTGTGAGCAGCTGAGTTGCTGGTTTGAGCCTGGCAGCTCACAGAGGACCTGGGCTGGAAGCTGGAAAACTGTAAATATTGTGCCCCAGACCTGGTCTTCATCCTCTCAAAACCACTGGAATGGAGAAAAACAAAGACCAGCCTCTCTCTTCCTGTGGCATCTAGGAAGACCAGCAGAGCTCACTGAACAGATTTAAAGTCAGCAGGGGCTTATTATTTTTTTTTGATCCTCTCTGATTTTTTTCAACCCCCTAAATGAGACTATAAGACATGAATTTACCAAGGGTCCAGAGACAGATCAAAAGGGTGAGAAAAAGGCTAACCCCAAAACTGAGAAAATGAGACAAATGTCACTTTGCTATCCCATAATGCTGGTATTTTATTGATTATTTTCATTATTATTATCCTTTCAATATTTTTACCATTTTTATTTTATTAGTATTTTTTAATTTCTCTTCCTTATGTTTAGTTTTCCTCATTTTATTTCTTGTTTAATTGCATTGTTTGACTGGTTTTCCTTATTCTCCTTATTGTATTCTAATTTTCCTTCTTTCACTTCACCCATGTTCCAACAACACACAACTCAATCAGGGACTTTCTATTCTGGTTAACAAAATCATATATTTCTTCTCATATTATTGCTCTTCAAGTACTATTGTAAATAACTGTTCCATACAATTGTACAAACTACACAGCAGCTCTCCCAATCTTACTCCACTTCACTTTACTTTGAGCATTATTACTGTTGTCGTTACCTCCATTCTCTTCCACACTATGCATACTTTCTATCCTTTAATCTCACTATATTTCATCATCTAACTTTGCACAAGTGCTCTGTTTTCTGGATTCAGCTCGCAGTCACCCACCCCTCTAACAACAGTCTTATCTCTCTTTTGCCTTTTATATAAAGGGGTTAGTTGGGTGAAATATCACAGCTAATGATATGCTTATTCAAAGAATCTCCTATCTTTTCTCTACTTGCTGGTACTTTAAATCCTATTAAATACTCTCCCACTGTCTTAATCCATTTTTCTTACCTTCCTGCCACTGATTGCATACAAGAATAGGTGGAAGGTACGAACACCAG
The DNA here is from genome assembly GCF_021234435.1 of Artibeus jamaicensis. NCBI lineage: Eukaryota > Metazoa > Chordata > Mammalia > Chiroptera > Phyllostomidae > Artibeus > Artibeus jamaicensis. The sequence continues at coordinate 5,546,934 of NW_026521717.1, forward strand.
TATACCTGCTAGAGGAGAGAAACCACCAAAAAAGGAACCAACAAAAGGTAAAAACCCAAGTACAACAAGAGAGCCCACACAAACAGAAGAAAGGACAAACCTGGAAAGTCTTGAGACAAGGAGATCAAAGAGACCAAACAACTGAACCACACAGAATTCCTACCATAGATGTTCACCCTAGCTACAAAGACAGCTGGCAAAGCCTACACATGAGAAAGTTCAGAAACAAACACAAACAATCACCTGAATGGGGAGACAAAAAATGCAATAAAACAGAATGGAAGACTCCCCAATAAAAGAGATAAATGAAATGGAGTTAACCAAACTATCAAATATAGAATTAAAAATAATGGTTATAAAGATGCTCAAGGAACTCACAGATAACTATAAGAAACTGAATGAGAACTACATCAGCATGAAAAAAAATAGAAACAAAAACCAGGAAGATATGAACAATAAAATCTCAGATAAAAAAGGAAAACTAGAAGAAATTACAAGTATACTGGATGAAGCAGAAGATCAAATCTGTGAGCTGCAAAACAAGGTAGAAACATCCAGAAATATGAAGAAAAGGAAAAAAAAAGACTCAAAAGAAATGAACAAGTGGTAAGGGACTTGCAAGATGACATAAAACATAATAATATCCATATAATAGGGATACCAGAAGGAGTAGAAGAAAAGCAAGAGATAGAAAACCTGTTTGAAAAAGTAATGATGGAAAACTTCCGCACTTGATGAGAGAAAAAGCCACATAAATCCAGGAAACACAGAGTGTCCCATTCAAGAGAAACCCAAACAGGCCCACTTCAAGACACATCATCATTAAAATGGCAAAATTCCAAGACAAAGAGAGAATGCTAAAGGCATAAGGGAGAAACAGGAAGTAACATACAAGCAAGCCTCAATAAGGCTAGCAGCTGACTACTCAGTGGAAATGCTCCAGGCCAGAAGAGAATGACAAGAAATGTCCCAAGTAATGAAAACCAGAGGTCTGCAACCAAAGCTACTCTGTCCAGCAAAGCTCTCAATTAAAATGGAACGCCAAATAAGGAGCTTCCCAGATAAGAGAAAGTCTGAAAGAATACACCTCCACCAAACCAATTCTGCAAGAGATGCTAAAGGAACTATTTTAAGTAAAGAAAGGAAAAGAGTGAAAGAGAGAAATACAGGTATCAAACAATGATAATGAATGAGTACCTATCAATAACAACCTTAAATGGAAGTGAATTAAAACTCCAATCAAAAGACATAGAATAGCTGAATGGATAAGAAAGCATGACTCACACAATGCTGCCTACAAGATACCCACCTCTGAACCAAACACATCTGCAGACTGAAATTGAAGGCCTAGAAACAAATTTTCCAAGCAAATAAACAGGGAAAAACAACCGAGGCAGCAATACTCATATCAGACAAAATAGACCTCATAAAAAGGGCCACAAAAAAAGACCCAGAAGGTCATTTCATAATACTCAAGGGAAAAATTCATCAGGAATACATAAGCACTGCAAATATATATACACCTGACATAGGAGGACCCAAATACATAAAGAAAATCTTGAAGGACTTCAAGAAAGATATTGACAGCAACACAATTATAACAGGGGATCTCAACACTCCACTGTCAAAAATGGATAGACCTTTCAAAAAAATATCAACAAAGATATTGGGGTATTGACCAGTGTCCTAAATCAAATGAACTTAACTGATTATATATATATATATATATATATATATATATATATATATATATATATACAGCCTTTCATCCCAAAGAAGCTAAATACGCATTTTTTCAAATGCACATGAAACATTTCCAAAGATACACCACATGACAGGACACAAAACAAGCCTCAACAAATTCAAGAAAATTGAAATCATATCAAGTATTTTATCTGCCCTTAAAGGACTGAAACTAGAAACCAACCTCAAGGAAAACACTAAAAAATACTCAAACTCCTGGAGATTTAATAGCGCACTATTAAACCATGAATGGGCTAAGATTGAAACCAAGGAAGAAATAAAAAAATTTCTGGAAAATAAACTCACAACAAGCCAAAACTTGTGGAACATGGCAAAGACAGTTCTGAGAGGGAAGTTCATAGCAATACAGGCTTATCTGAAAAAAAATAGAAACATTTCAAATAAACAATCTAACCCTACATCTATAAGCACTCAAAGAACAACAACAGCCTAAAGCAAGTCAAAGGAAGGAAATAAACAACATTAGAGCAGAACTAAATGACATAGAGACTAAAAGCACAATTCTTAGGATCAATAAATCCAGGAGCTGGTTCTCTGAAAAGATAAATAAAATCAACAAGACCTTAAGCAGACTCACCAAGAAAAAGAGAGAGGGCCCAAATAAACACAATCAGAAATGAAAGAGGAGGAGTTACAACTGGTACCACAGAATACAAAGGCTTGTAAGAAATTACTATGAAGAGCTATATGCAAAGAAATTTGGAAGCATAGGTGAAATGGAGAAATTCCCCCCAAAAAGATAATCTTCCAAAACTCATTGAAGAAGAAGAAGCAAAAAGCCTGAATGCACCAACAGCAGACAAAATTGAAGCAGTAATCAAAAAAACTGCTGACAAACAAAAGCCCTGAACTGGGCAGTTTCACAGGAGAATTCTAAAAAGCATTTAAGAAAGAGCCAACCCTTATTCTTCACAGACTATTCGAAAAAATCCAAGAACATGGAAGACTCCCAAACTTGTTTCATGAAGCCAGCATTATCCTAATCCCCCAAAACAGATAAAGACACATCAAGTGAAGACAACTTCAGGCCAATATTGCTCATGAAGGTAGACACTAAAATCAACAAAATATTGGCAAACTGCATCCAGCAATACATTGAAAAGATCATACACCATGATCAAGTAGGATTTATCCCAGGGATGCAAGGGTGGTACAATATTCACAAATCAATAAATGTAATACATCACGTAAACAAAAGCAAAGACAAAAATCACATGATCATATCAATAGATGTGGAAAACATTTGATAATGTAGAGCACCCATTTATGATAAAAAACATTCAGCAAAGCAGGAATAGAGAGCATTCCTCAACATAATAAAGGCCATATATAAGAGACCTACAGCCATCATCATACTCAAAAGGGCAAAAACTAAAAGCTTTCCCACTAAGATCAGGAACAAGACAAGGACTTTCACCACTTCTATTCAACATAGTATTAGAAGTCCTATCCACAGCAATCAGACAAGAAAATAAAATAAAAGGTATCCAAATTGGAAAGGAGGAAACAAACTGTCATTGTTTGCAGATGACATGATAGTATACATAGGAAATCCTAGAGAGTCTACCAAAAAAACTGCTCAACCTAGTAAACAAATTTGACAGAACAGTGAGATACAAAGTCAATATTCACAAATCAAAAGGAATTTTGTACACCAACAATGATATATCAAAAACAGAAATCAGAAAAAAATCCCGTGTGATATAGCAACAAGAAAAATAAAACACCTATGAATAAACCTAACCAAGGAGGTAAAAGACCTGTACTTAGGAAACTACACAACACTGAAGAAAGAAATTAAGGAAGATGCATACAAATGGGAACATACACTGTGTTCATGTATCAGAAGAATTAACATCATCAAAATGTCCATACTACCCAAAGCAATTTATAGATTCAGTGCAATACCTATTAAAGTACAAATGGCATAGTTCACAGATATAGGACATACACTTCAAAAAATTATATGGAACCATAAATGACCCCAAATAACTGCTGCAATTTTGAAAAAGAAGAACAAAGTAAGATGGATCACAATATCTGATATGAAAGTTTATTACAAGACTGCTGTAATCAAAACAGCCTGGTACTAGCATAAGAACAGATGCATGGGACAATGGAACACTATAGAGAACCCAGAAATAAACCCAAGTCTCTATGGTAAATTAATATTTGACAAAGTGGGCAGCAGCATAAATGGAGCAAAAATAGCCTCTTTAACAAATGGTGTTCGAAGATATGGGCAGCTACATGCAAAAAAAAAAAAAAAAAAAAAGAGCCCAAAGCACCAACTTACACTATATACAAAAATAAATTCAAGGTAGACATAAGATTTAAATGTAAGTCATGACACCATAAAAGTCATTCAGAAGAACATAGGCAAGAAAATCTCATATATTCCATGCATCAGTAATTTCACTGATATTTCCCCTAGAGCAAGGGAAACAAAAGAAAGAATACACAAATGAGATCTCATCAAAATAAAAAGCTTGTGCATGGCTAAAGAACACAGCATTAAAATGAAAAGAGAACCAACTGTATGGGAAAACATATTTGCCAATGATACCTCAGACAAAGTTTTAATCTCCAAAATATATAAAAAACTTACACGACTCCACTCTAAGAAGACAACCAACCCAATTAAAAAAATGGGCAAAGGACTTGAACAGACACTTCTCCAAGGAGGACATCCAGAGGATCCAGAGACACATGAAAAGATGCTCAATTTCGCTAGCTATCAGAGAGATGCAAATTAAAACCACGATGAGATAACACCTTACACTGGTCAGAATAGCCATCATAAACAAAGCAACAAACCACAAATGTTGGAGAGGTTGTGGGGAAAAGGGGACCCTAGTTCACTGTTGGTAGGAATACAGACTGGTGCAGCCACTGTGGAAAACAGTATGGAATTTTCTCAGAAAACTAAAAATGGAACTGCCTTTTGAGCTGGCAATTCCACTGCTGGGATTATTTCCTAATAACCCTGAAACACCAATCCAAAAGAATCTATGCACCCCAATGTTGATAGCAGCACAATTTACAATAGCCAAGAGTTGGAAGCAACCTAGGTGCCCATCAGTAAATGAATGGATCAAAAAACTACAGTACATTTACACAATGGAATTCTATGCAGCAGAAAGAAAGAAGGAGCTCATATTCTTTGGGACACCATGGATTGAACTGTAGAGCATTATACTAGGTCAGATAAGCCAGAATGTGAAAGACAAATACCATATGATCTCACTTTTAACTGGAACCTAATCAACAAAATGAACAAAGCAAGCAGAATATAACCCAAAACAATGAAATTGAGAACAGAGTGACAGTGAACAGAGGGGAGAGGGCAGGAGATAGGGGGGGAAAGGGTGAAGATTTTATAGGAACAATTATAAAGGACATATAAATAACAAGGTAGGGCGGAAACAGGGGAAGGAGGTGAGGAGGGCTGGGATGGTGGGGAGGGGTGGGGGCAAAAGGTAGAAAACCATAATTGAACAATAATAAAAAATGTTAAAAAGAAATAAATTTAAAAAAATTTCAGATTCCCCAAAGCACACTATTACTTCCAATTCGTAGAAAGCTAATTTTTATGTAATATAATGTATTCTGATACATATTTACATTTATTTCAATTTTATTTTAAATTTTAAGTAACATTACAATCAACTTACTTATAATTCAGCCCTGAAATTAACTCACCCAAAATTTAATGTGGCAGTGTAAATTTTGATGTATTATTGTTGGGCTTCCCCAGAATGGGTGCATCCATTTGCAATTCTTTCCTGATAAATGAGAATGTTCATTCCACCATACTCAACAATATTGTATATTACCAATAGTTTTTAGTTTTATTAAAAAAGGCAAAAATATTTCTTTTTAATTTGCTTTTCTTCCCTTATTGAAATTGATGTTTTAAAAAATATATTTAACATCTAAATACATGTAGATATTTTTGTAGTCTCACTTAAACTTAGTGAATTTAATGAATCATTGTAGCAAATATTTCACTCATTCAACTCATTCAACTAGTATTTATTCTCTCTTAGATACTACACATGAAATGTGGACAATACAGGCAATGTTCTTGTCCTCTCGGAGTTTGCAATTTAGTCACTGACAGGAACCAATGACCAAATAGTGTTGCTTTTAGTTTTGTTTTTCTTTTTTAATTTAATCTTTATCATATTTTTTCCATTACCATGTTTTACCATTGTATTATACACTAGATGATACAGATTGCTGGATTTCATTGATCATGCTCTGCCTTTAAAAGTAATTATTCACAATACATGAATGAAAGTAATATGAGGAAGAATTATTCATCAAAAAATAAAGAAAGAAAATTTTCACATGGGGTAAACTCCATAGGCTGGTAATTAAGAAAAAGGATTATATTTTTAATTATGAAAAAGTAATGTTACTCCATTACAGAAGAAATTCATTTTTCTGTGAGAAACAAAATTCTAAAAAGAAAATAATTCACAGAATAAGGATTGATTGAAAGAAGGTAAAGGGACTAGTCAAAGAATGTATATGAAAGACCCATGGACATGAACAACAGTGTGGGGATAGACTGTGGAAGTGGGAAGTAAACTGGGTGGAAGGGGCCAAAGGGAATAGTTGGGCCAACTGTAAAAGCATAAACAATAAAACATTAATTATAAAAAGAACCCAATTATCTTATTTTGTAAAGGAGGGTATGTTAAATTTTATTTCAAAATTATCTTTTTTTTTTTAACTACAGAGAACTTCTTCCCAGAGGATTAAGCTATTTAACTACATATTTATAAAAAAGTGTTTTCCAATTTAATATTTCTGCTATTTAAATTAATCATTTTGGCTTGTTATCAGAAAGGAAGCCTATAAAGTAATGCTTGTAGAAGATGAATAGTTAAACTGGAAATTAAAACTTTATTTCTAAAGGTTACACTGGGAAGATGCTTTGCACTCTAGGAGAAATCCCAACTGGCCTTTGTTCAAAATGCACTCTTCCCAATGTCCCAAAAGATATCAAATCTCCCACAGAAGAGAGATTTTATGCCCCTTGCAAAGGCTTCTTATGATTGCAGAGTGATCTATTTCAGAACTGTACATTTTCTCATGGAGGATACATTTTGGCACTCTCTTCTAATTATCTTCATTTACATACTGGCACCTAATAGACCACTCACCAGAGTGGAACAATAAGCTATGCTTGCTGTGATCATCTCTATGTTGAAGTTAAGCCATTACCCTGAATCCTGAAACACACTATGGTGAAGTCCCCTGATATTTCTACTGCTATCATTCATATGTTAAAGGAGAGTGTTCACTGCCAGAATCCTCTGGCAGAAACTCAATTTTTGAGTCCAATACTAATTTATTACAAAGTCGACAACAGCTGGGACACTGGTATACACAAATGAGTCATTCTGAAATTGGAGGAAAAATTAAAAACATACATTCAGGACCTACCTGTGATTTCATAACCATAGAAATAATTGTATAAAAAGAGGATCTTGTCAACATCTCACTCTGCTCACACCAAATTATATCCTCCCAATTTAAGCCTCTATGGTAGTGCTACTTCTCTGAGCTCCTTTTTTTAGAACTGTTTTTAAAGGTCTCAGCTATGTCCTATTTAGTGTAAAAGATAACATAAAGAACACCTTGAGGGTACCCATCCACAGGATAGTCACTTTCAGTGATATAAAAAGGTGCTTCAAAGATGAGTTAGAGAACAGGCGCCAGGGAAGAACCATGGGTAGAACAGAATCATAACACAAAGCAGGAAAGGTGACAGTGTTAAAAATAGTGACAAAGACCAGTAAGATATTTTTAAGTTCTTTTGTTTCTATGGACACTTATTTTAATAATGATATCAATTAACTAGTGAAGTTATAGAGTCCACCAAAATTTCCATTTCCTTACAATTTAATACATTTTTTGGGTCAAAAATGCTGCTCCTGTGTTGTGAAACTTTTGGAAAACTACCTTTATTATACTGTGGTATCTGTATAATATTTCACTGTCAAGTACTGTTTCTGTAAAATTAATCAATTTTCAAATTATAAAAAATATACAAATTATTTCATATGCAAGGAGAATAAAAACACATTTAAATATCACAAATGTATTTGCATATTGATGAATCAGAGTTTATTAACACACATTGTGTGTATTTCCAAATATATATTTAAATGTATTTTGTAATTCTATATATACTGTATGAAAAAAACAGCATGTATAGAACAACTATAACAGATGTTCTTTCCATGGGTTATCTGAAGATGTTTTTAAAATCAAATTAAATAGTATAAATAATAATAATAATGTTAAAAATAAAAAATAGGGAGTATGGTTTCTGTGATAATCAAAAACTAAAATGATAAAATTTATACTCAGGTGTGGCCACAAGGACATAAACATTTTACCATGTCAACAATAAATCCTGGTAATTTTAGCCTCTATTTTGCTTTATGATAGGGAATTATCTTTCATTTGCTATAAGCCCTTGGCATAAAATCTATAAGAAAGGGTAATTTAACAATGAATATTCTCGCTAAATATTTAAACTATATTATGTCCATTTCTAAAAATTAAAACTTATTCGCTAAAATTTACCTTTAGAAAGAAATGGTTTCCTTTGGAGATTTATGTTTAAATAGGACTGCAGAAAAAAAATGTGAAAAAACAAACTGATTTTGAGGACTTCTATATCCAAAAAACTGTGTTATAAAAACAGCAAATCATGCTAAATTCTCATTTTCATTCACTCAATGCATCTACTATAATGGTTCCCTACCCAGATGGTTATCAGAATCACACAGGAGGCTAATCTATAAAGAAAAAAGGGATCCACTTGCAAAAATTAGGTTTGAGGTGAAATTTAAGATTGTCAATTTTTTAAAAGTTCCCCAAGTGAATTTGATGATTAACAAAGTCTGAGAACTATTGCTCTAGTGGGTAAAATTTTGATACTCTTAGAAACTGCACCAATGCTTATTATTATTATTAATATTATTATTCATTAAAATGATATAATGCATCAAAATGCATGGTAAGTAGGAAGATGTCACCTAACCATTCATTGGTTCAATTTCCACTGCACTTTTAAATTATAATACTACTATGCCACAATCAAACATTTTAAAGCATACACATATGCTTTACACATAGCATACATATGCTTAACAGGTGTGAGTGTATGTGTGTGTGTGTGTATTTGGCCCAAAAGTGCATTTACTTTTTTTCTGTAAAATAAGACACATTTTTCATTGTCATCAATTACTTTACTGAGTTGGATATTTTGAGTATTTTGGCTTCCTCCCCCATGGTATAACAATGATTGTTCTCAATGTTTCAATTTGATCACTATCAACTTTAACTGGTCTACCTGACCTTGAAGCATCATCCAATGAGAAATCTCTCCAGCATGAAAGTTAGCAAACCACTTTTGACATTCCATCAGTCACAGCAACTTCTCCACACACTGCAATTTTTTTTTGCATTTCAGTTGTATTTTTACCTCCTTGAAATAATAAAGCATAAATGCTGAAAATGCTGTGTATTTTCTTCCATTTTCAATATTAAAATGACTACACAAAAATTCATTAATTTTGATGTTTTCTAAATGCATGCTGATATGACAGCTGTCAAATACAATCTAACAAAACTGTTTTGAATGAAATTCAAGACAACTAAGCACTACTATAGCCATCTTATAGGAAAAAAACATGCTTTTTGGCCAACTCAATATTTCATTAAATTCCCTCAAATTTTATAATAGGAAGTAGGCCTAGAGAGATTAAGTAGATTAAGTAGTTTACCCAGGTCACAGAGTTTAATAGTATTAATTTGACTCCAAGATTTCCAACTTTTTCTTTTACAGAAGTTCCCTGGTACTCCTCGTTAATGCAACTTGTGGCAAGTGCTGAAACCAAGTAACAAACTGTTAGTGAGCTACCCTGAAACTGACACACTGACCTCTCTTTCATTGCTAGAGAGGGACGCCAAGTGATAAGCAAGTGCTCAGTGCTGAAACATTTTTTTCTTGTCAAAATGTGATGAGCAGAAGGTTTAACCAGTTCTGAAGCTGACAGGTACTGAGGTGTGACTGTATTCTTCTTACTATACCATCAATTTTAAAGGTGTACACATAAAAATAAAATTAAGTTTTTAAAATAATATCCACTATTCTGCATTTAGTTCTCAGAAGATGACATCCTTTCTTCAAGATCCCATGAAAAAGGATCCATTCTACTCTCCCTAGAGAACTCTACCAAAAACCACTCAATAAGGCTTTGAGCTTCTCTCTTCATTTATCCTTCAAGAAACTTCTCTGTGTTTACACAGGAAATGCTGTATGAAGACACTTCCATCTTAATCCCCTTACGATCAGGTCTAGATGGCCTCAGAGATCTGGATTCAGGCAAAAGAACCCAGAGGTTCAATTTAGTATTATTTTAGCTACATTATAATTAAATAGGTTTTGAGAGTTGGTGTGGAATCATATACAACATTGTTTCCAAGGAAACAGGAATTTCTGTTTCTAAATATTGGACTCAGAAATGCTTATGTGCAGCAAACCCTATTAGTAAGTAGGAGATAGCCTATTAGTGCATCTTAGTCAATGAAAGCTTTCATAAACACACTTTTCTCATATCAGGGTCTATGCCTTTCTGTTCACAGAAAATGTCTTTGAATAACATAAATTGGAAAAGCCAATTAACATAAACAGGCACTAAGAACATGTTTTTTACAAGTATAAAACTAATAACCAATGATATTGAAAAATGAAAGAAAACAAATTATACTCAAAATCAAATTCTTAAGTTACAACAATTTCTAGCTGATAAAGTAATAAAGACATACAGTATGGTTGAGCATTTATACTGTAATTTATTCTACCATTTTACCGTTTTAATTTTCTTGTTTGCAAAAGCTTGATTGTGGGGGGAAAAAGTAGTATTTTATGTCACATTACTGAAAATAATTACAACAATAATTAGCAAAAATACAACATATGCAAAGTAAATGATTACGTACAATAAATTTTTAGCAATTACATATAACCTCAGACTTACAGAAAAGGATATGTTGGCTTTCGGGAGAAAATTAATGTAAGCAAAACTTAATTGGATACACTACAGTGAACTATTCTACTTACTAATGAATCATTAATTTGATGTGGCATTAGAAATTACAAAATATTATTTTGTAGTAACTGTATAGCAATCAGCCTCTCAAATTTAACTTTGCCTCTACTGTATTCCAATGAATGTTCTAAAAAAAAGTTGTCCAATAAATGTTCCTCTAAAGATTTGGCTGGTTCTTCACTAAGATTATTCCCCACCCTCCATACACACACATAATCACTGATGCACAACTCTTCTAATGTGGAATTGCTTCTCTGATATGAATTGTTTTTCATTGTGCAAACACACAACCATTTTGTATCAAAAGACATAGAGAAATGTCAGTATGTATTTTTAAAAGTATCTTTTATTCTATATTAATATTCATTTGGTTTAAAAGATTATACATTTGTCTGTGGAAAGTTTTAACTTGAAGAAAGTTTTAAATTAGAAAATCAACTTTGTAAATTATAAATATGTAAAATGAGCCTTTCAAAGAGGCAAAAGTCAAGTTGTAACTGCATCTTCTTTCCTATTTTCTTATTATCTGATGTTCATTTTCCATCCACTTCCAACCTATTTTCTCTGCTTTCTTTACCAATTCTTAAACACTGAATAATGTGGCATAGCCATAGAGAGATTAATTAAATGAAACCGACATAGGCCTTCAGGAATTTAGCTATAAAAGCAGAATAACAAATCAATGATGGAAATGAAAACCCTATGCCTCTACCAACACTAGAGCAGTTTATTTACATTGAGCTGAAAAGTTTGTTTCATCTCATTCAGCAAGTCTCATCTGAATACTTGCAATGTGAAAATTTAAGACAGGACACAGCAATGTGAAGGTGGTATGGACAAAAATGAACTGTGAGCTAATCTTCCTCAGCTCATCTTCTAAATGTCAATGTTTCTCAGTTCTCATCCACTTTCCTTTTTCTTATTCTCTGTACACTGACTACTACTACTTCTTAGACTTCAATGCATGGCTACTACCTCCTCTAAAACTCAGTGTTTTAAGAGCCCAAGGTCCTTTGAAGTCTTTTTCCCCCTTCCATTTTATTCCCATCTCTCCCTTCTCTGTTCATTAGGTGCTCTTACTCATACTGAGAATCGTTAAGCACCATCGACAAGACAAGCTCACAACTCATATGTTTATATTTCCAGTTCCCATGCCTTCCATGAAATAAAAATGTATAATCATTTGCTTTGATCATGAATTTTGCTGCTCAAATAAGCATATATAATTTAAGAATTCATCAACTGACCAGCTTATTAACAAGCCTCCCAAAATACCTTAAAAACAAAACAGAAAACCAAATAAAGCCAAACAAACCAAACAAAATAACTGTTATTCTTCCTCAACTCACCATTTTGAACAAGCCTTAAATATTCCAATCATTCTTGATTTCTCTGATCTCTTACATGCCCCAAATAAATTAATTAGCAAAATCTTTGTAAAACTTCATACCCTTTCTGCTACAACCAGCCTTGTCCAAGTTCCCATCCATTTTTTTTCTGGTCTCTTATAATACCTTATATCTGTTTTCTCCTTTTCACTCCCATGTACTTTGTGTACAGCAGCCAAAATTCCTCTTAAAACATAAATTGTATTATGTTAATTTGTTCTAAGATCTCCAAAAAATGTTGTTACTTAGAATAAAATCTGTACATAAACTATCCAATTTCAATCTATCAGACTGAATTTCATTCTACTGTTCTTTTTACTCATACTTATCTCCTTGCTAAACCTCAAATATCTGCATCTCATAGCCATTGCAAATATTGTTCCTTCTGCTTAGAATTCCTCATGTATAGAAGGCTGTCATCAGAGAGGTCATTTTGACAGACCTATATAAAAAGTATCCCTCTATAACTCTATCCTATTAGCCTCCAAATTTATTTTTCATCATAGTATTTATAGTTACATTATAATCTATTTGTTTTTTGGCGTTATCCCTAACTAAAATGTAAACTCCCTAAAGGCAGAGACTTTAGTGTGTGTGTGTGTGTGTGTGTGTGTGTACATGCATCTCCAGTGGTAAAAACAGTACCTTGAATGTAGTGGTGCTTAATAAATACTTGTCTAAAAATAAATAAATAATTCAATATACACATTCCAAATAATAGTATGGCTTTATCTATCATATAATACTGAAGTCTTCTGACTATCTATCTCTGTATTTCTATTGAAAAAAAAATGTTTCCACTTGGATGTCCCATAGGCACCAGGAACTTAAATACATCAAAAAATAAACTCATTTGAGGAGCCTAAGATCCTCAAATCTCATTCACCTAATTTTTATTAAGATGAAAAGCAGTCTCCCAGCCTACACACACACAAAATAATTTTAGAGATATGATAGATTTATCTCTTTTCCTAGGCCCCAACACACCCAATGAAATCCATTCTCAAGTCTTGTAAAATGCTGTTTCCCAAGTGTTTTTAGATTCATTTTCTTGTCACCACAGATATATCAGTCTTATCTCCTGATGACCTATTGGAATCACATACTATCTGAATACCCAACTTTTATTCTTAAGGCTTAACTCTCAATAATCCTATGTACTGATATTATTCTAGCCTTATAAAATTCATTTAATTATATCATTCTCTATTAAACAATCATTTAATGATCCAATTTTTATAAAAGGACTAAGGTTAAAACTGAGAATGAGCTCTTCTTAGAGCTCCTTCTTCTTTCCCTAATTGCTGTCCCTGAGGATATTTCCTGGGTTCTATAGGGCTTTCCATCTGCCCCAGTATCCTGTGCAACCACAAATCTAAACACTAAAGGCCAGGTGTTCTTATATGACTAGAACATGAGTCCAGTGAAGACAGGTAAGAATCATGTCAGTGTTATTCATCCATATATTGCCAGTTCTCAGCTTACTGTACCTGACTGAAAGACTACACTTTTGGACTGAATGATTTCTCTGCAAGGAAAAACTTTTTTCCTTCTTGCCCTTCTCTCTTTTTAAATATTTGTTAAACCCCTACTCTTCTTTCATGAGTAAGTTTGAATTTCCCTTTCTCTGCAAGGTTTTCTGACCTTTCCAAGAAAAAAGAGGTTATGTCATATTATTCTATACCCCATCAATTATCTCTCATATTTAAACAAAATACTTTACTTATTTAATAAAATAGATCCTTTACTTTTAATTACTTAATAAAATATGTGTGTGCTCAAAGGTGAGTAATATGTCCTATTTTTAAAATTTTCTAACAGTTTAGTATTTATTATAGTTTCTGGCAAATATGAAGTATTTACTGTTCTGTTGAATGAATACTAAATGTTAACTTTTGCACTTAGGTGAAATAAATTAAACTATATGCATTTCTGTGGCAGAGCTTTTGAGTTCTGTATTCAATATCCATTGCTTCTTTATTCCTACTAATGGAAATATAATTTTATTAGAGAAGGAAATATATCCCAGTGAAAACTATATTTCTCTGTCTTCCATAAAGTTAAGGGTAGCTATGGGATATAGTTCCAATGGATGAGGCATTAGCAAAATTCTGCAGTGAACTTCAATAAAACTTTCACTATCCTTAGATAACCAACCGTTCTTCTGTCCTATGGTTTGGAGACTTACAGTCCTTGCTATCTTGTGATTATAAGGAACAGGTCAAGTACTTTCAAAACTTCAGCTGTGACATCTTTCAGCCAACACATCAGTGCTAGTAAATGATAACATTAAGTCTTCTCACTTTTACATGAAAAATTACTGGTAATCCCCTAACTCATTTATGTGTCAGTTTTACCACCTCTCTATTTGTATATGAACACAATTGTTAACTGATAAATTTAGAAAATGAATAGCAAAACATTATACTTTAATGAGAAATACATTTACATTTCTAAGATCTAGTTCAACATTCCTTCTGGTCAAAATAAGTATTATTACTCTATATACATAAGTTGTATCCTGGAAAATATCACAGTTTTCATCACAGTGTATCATCACTATTGAAATATTATTCAGAGTAGCTCTATTTTTACTTGCTAGGATAGTTTTAAGGGAAAACTAATAGAATTTTAGGCTTCTGGAAAGAGAAAAAACAGGCTGGAGTTTGAAAAGATTTTCTATGTTGCCTAATTAGTTAAAGGTGGCTACCTAATTACTGATGCAAAGTTTATTTTTAAGTTTTTTTGTGGGGAGGGTGGATACTTCACAAGACTCTGTTGTTTTCTAAGAAGCTAACTGATAGTATTGCTTTGGATTCTAAACATCTTCAACAGTATTTATTTTCAGAGATAGATACTCATTAGAGATAGTTAAACATAACATCATAAAATATTTTTATCATTAAATAGCACTCCTTTTCACAGTTTAAAGGTCTCATACAAAAAACACATAGGAAAGATATCTTACACAGCTACGTCCTTATACAATGAAAATACACACACAGCAGCTCACGATGAATTTAATTTATAGATTACTTACCTCTTCAAAGTTTCTAATTCATTTGTTGATCCATCCATTCACTGATGAGTAAGTGCTGTTCACTCTAGTGAGTGCACTGTCTCATCAGTGTAATCTGATCATTCCTGGAGCCCTAAGAACTTTGAATCCATACGCTATTTGAAACAATATTACAAATACTTAAATTAGCTTGCCACAAGTATGTTTTTGTGTAATCTTATATTAATATTGGAACATCTTTAAGAAGTACAAGTATAACAATAAAGAAAAATGGGAAAACAAACTTTGATGATTAGTATATATCAAGTAAATGAAATCTCAAATAACTGTCCAAAAAGGTAAAATAAAAGTGATTAATAAAATTTGATAATTTATGATTGTTTTAGAATTAACTTTTTGTATTGCTAATGCATGATTTCTTTCCTATTTCTCTGCCATGTTTTATCTTAGTTTAAATAAATATGTACCTATAATACAATTAATATGATGTACCATGATTATTTAAGACCTCAATTTTATGAAAAATATGAAGTAATTTGGAGGTGCAAGAACTATTCTATGAAACCAAAGAGAGAACACTTAGGACAAAATGTTTTAAGATTGCCAAAGTTCATACAGCAATATGTGGGTAATCAATCTTGGTTATCCGGTAGCTTGCTCATTTCTCCTTAGAATGAATTTTTTATCTCTCCTTAGGATGAATAAGCAAAAAAATATTAATTGTCAATATATAAATTCGTTCACTAAGCACATATTTACTGAGCATGTATTAAATGCTATATACTATTGTAGGTACTCTTTTGCTAGTTTTTAAAATTTGGGAATAAAACTAGCAAAGAGAATATTAATTGGCCATAGAGATTTGAGTTTATTTCTGGGCTCTCTGTTCTGTTCCATTGGTCTGTGTGCCTGTTTTTATGCCAGTACCAGGCTGTTTTGATTACAGTGGCCTAGTAATACAGTTTGGTATCAGGTATTGTGATCCCTCCTACTTTGTTCTTCTTTCTCAAAATTGCAGCTGCTATTCGGGGTCGTTTATGGTTCCATATACATTTTTGAAGTGTTTGTTCCATGTCTGTAAAGTATGTCATTGGTACTTTAATAGGTATTGCATTGAATCTGTAAATTGCTTTGGGTAGTATAGACATTTTGATGATACACCCCAATGTTCATAACAGCACAATTTACAATGGCCAAGTGTTGGAAGCAACCTAGGTGCCCCTCAGTAAATGAATGGATCCAAAAACAATGGTACATTTACACAATGGAATACTACAAAGCAGAAAGAAAGAAGGAGCTCCTACCCTTTGCAGCAGCATGGACGGAACTGTAAAGTATTATGCTGAGTGAAATAAGCCAGGTGGTGAAAGACAAATACCATATGATCTCACCTTTAACAGGAACCTAAACAACAAAACAAACAAGCATGCAAAACATAACCAAAGACACTGAAATACAGAACAGGCAGACAGGGACCAGAGGTGAGAGGAGAGGGAATTTCAGGGGAAAAGGGAAAGGATTTACAGGAACTAGTATAAAGGACACATGGACAACAACTAAGGGGGTTGGAAATGGGAGGTAGGTGGGGAGCACTGGTGGGGTGGGCTGGGGTGGGAGTAAAAGACAGAAAACTATACTTGAACAATAATTAAATGAATTTTTAAAATATTTAAAAAAGACAAACTAAAAAAAACTAGCAAAGAGAAAAAGTTGCTGATTTTAAGGTGTTTCAAAAAACTATTATTGGCAAACAACATACATAAAAACATGATTAGGAAAGAGCAAACTCAGAAAAACGAGAGAATGGAGTTTAGGAATAGCATGAAAACACATGGCAAGCTCATTAATACTTTCAACATCTCCTTTTATCCACAGCAGAAATGACTGACCACAGTAGCATTTTTATGCACTGAAGAGATGAAAATTAGAATCCTTCTGAACATAGAAAATTAACTATAGATGCATGTAGGGTGATATCTATTCACCATTAATGTTACAGTAAAACTGGTATAAATGGATACCTCCCAAAAGGAGTTGTAACAAGTATCTAAAAGCTTTTCAGTCTTTTTTCTGAAATCAATTAGACAGTACAGTGTGTGAGTGCTTAAAGAGTTGATTATCCTAATTCATCTTGTCTTTAAACTTCAAATACTATTATAATAATTTATAAAAATTGATAAATATATATGTAAAATAAACCTCTATGAAATGCATTAAAATAATTGAAAAAATGAATGCAAATAATAAGAGAAGATAGTGAAAAGACTAACATTTATGAGAAATGTAAACACTTTCTCATTATGTGTATGAGAAAGTATTCCTACATGAATTCAAATTTCTAAAAACAATTTGATTTGTTAAATTCTTTCCCCCATAATCATAATTTATGAAAACTTATTTTGTTAATCTGAGGTTTATTATATAAATTAATTATATTTTTCCTCCAAAACAGAGAGAAAGTAAAGGAGAATAGAGAAGGAATAATGTTTGAGGACATGTGTTTTAATTTAATAAAAACCTAATAATTATAATTGATAAGTAAATTACTAATAGTTACGATAAATCAATTAACTTTAATTTTAATATTTTAAAATTAAATATTTATTAAATTAAATTTTATTTTAAAATAAATAAATATTTTGTTTATTTTTAGAGAAGAGAAGTGAAGAAGAAAAGGGAGAGAAACATCAATGTGTGAGAGAAATATTGACCAGTTGCCTCTCACACACCCTGCAGCCAGGGACTGGGACCTCAAC